>NW_017306894.1:130302-141625 GCF_000935625.1 Nanorana parkeri
CCCCCCCCCCCCCCCCCCTACACACACACACACACACACATACTGGCTTTGGACTGGCATGTGAATGTATTAGCACATGCGCATAGCCAATTTGTACACACACACTGGGGCTAATTATCCCACCAACATGTCTTTGCAATGTGGGAGGAAATCCATGCAAAGGCAAGGAGAACTTGCACACTTCACACAGATAGCATCCTGGCCAAGATTCAAACCAAGGACCAAGGCATAAGTGCTCACCACTAAGCCACTGTGCTGCCTTTTGCCAAATCAAATTAGTTGGGAAGGCAATGAACACATAACGCACCAGAGGCGCTGGAAGGACAGCTTAGAAGCATTTATATAAAACACTTATAATGAAGCAGGGAAAACTTTCCGGTTCTGACAACACTATGGGGATTATTGATCTAAATGGCAGCTGTTGCCTGGGCACTAGAAAATTGAATCATGAGCATATTACGATTGTGTACTCATTATATGGAATGTTTCATCTTTGCCTGTAGAAATGCTTTAAAGCTGAGTTCCAGGTATAAATATTTATATTTACTTACATTGGTCCAGCTTGGCCCTGTGTAAGTATTAAAATTTCATAGCTGGTAGGGCCATGGGAATCCTGTAAAGCACTGCAGTAGCCAGCACTAGTACATTGCTGGCCATGATCTTCTACGTTCTGTATGGCCCTGTGCTGACTAGCTTCCCCTCTGCTCTAAAAACACAGGAGGTTGCTCGCTCGGCACAGCGGCTATTCAATGCCTAGTAATTTTATCCATGAAAACTAAGCATTCTCTGGTTGGATGAGGGAGAGTGCTGCAATGTCACCACCCCTCATCCAATCAGAGAACGCTTAGTATTCACTGAAAAAAATTAAGCTTTCCTTAAGTGGCCACTATGCTGAGCAACTTCCCCTCTGCTGTCTTTCCCTCTGCTGTGGTAACACAGGGGGTCGCTCGCTCAGCACAGCGGCCATTTAGGCGCCATACAGGACCCATAAGATCGATGTAAGACACTGTAAGTGCCGGCTACTATAGAGTTTTACAGGATCCTCATGGGGCTATCAGGTATAAAGTATGTATACTTGCATTGGGCCAAGCTGGACAAATGTAAGTACATATAAATATTTATACCTGGAGTTCGGCTTTAATATCAAACAAATACCAAAAGCAAATATATAAAAAAGCAAAAAAAAACATTGTAGCCGTAAGCAGAACTTTCTGGCTTACAGCCAAGCTGTCTCTTGAACAGAAGTAAGTTATTCCTTAACAACCCTTTCCAGGTTGTAGTTGTCGATACGCCCTTCTTTTTTTTCTTTACTGTTTTCTGCTTGGCTGACTAATCTGGGAGGATTCTTATCAGAAAACTGACTTTTGTAAACTGCATAGTGGCAACATATTTCAGCAACCTTCTGGTTAGAAACCATTGCACTTGAGGGGAGAATATAACCCGAATGTACTGTACATATATGGAAAAAAAAGTCACATTTTGTTGTTCTTGCTAAAATGTGACAGCAATCGTTTGTACACAATAGTGGTGTAGGGACTGTTGATAGAAACCACGGAACGTGACGGGGTACAAAGGCATCCTGAAGGTGTGTCAGATGTGAAGGTTCTTAGGGTGACCATGGCCATGTGAAGGTTCTTAGGGCGGCCATGGCCATGTGAAGGTTCTTAAGGCGGCCATGGCCATGTGAAGGTTCTTAGGGCGGCAATGGCCTTGTGAAGGTTCTTTGGGCGGATTGAATAGGAGCCATACCAGGTTAGTATAACCTCTCTACCTACCAGCATGTCTTTGTAGTGTGGGAGGAAACCGGAGTACCCGGAGGAAACCCACACAAGCACAAGGTAGAAGATGCAAACTCAATGCAGATAGTGTCCTGACCAGGATTTGAACTGGGGACCCCCAGTGCTGCAAGTGCTGTCAAGCTGTACGGCTACCTAGTCGGATGACCAGCAAAAATAAAGCAAGTCCAGTTGCCTTGATTTTTTTTTTATGGCTATACCATGACCTGGAAGAATGAGAACCTTTGCAGACTTTTCTGGATATCGATACAATTTACAGGGCTATTCACAAAAGGGTGAAGAGTTTGGAGAAGGCAGGAGAAGTGAACAGCAAAACAAATGATTATCCGCGCTATAGTGCTCTACCCCCAAACTCCTCAATAACACCCTATTGACAGCTGCAGAGATAGAGAGAAGCTACATAAACTTCTCCCACAATATATTAAACAAAAAACACTGCACTATCTCTAATATTATAAAACTCTAAGTGCATATACTTAGTGACAATTATACAAAATGTCCACTCCAACTTATATATAGTCCAAAATTGATATGATCAAAAATAAATGTGATGAAATCCTTGTGTTCACTTTATTTGCATCAGTGAGTCAAATAATAATTGCATATAACGTTCCACAATCACTCGTGACTTCTGTGCTTCAATTCCTCGTCAATCTTATCACCAGTGATCCACCTCCAGGTGCACAAACACCAGCACACTCACCAGATAATTCTGACCACCCAGTGGTCTTCAAACGCTCTGCAAAATTCCCTGGTGTCCGATGACTCCCTCTCCACTGAATCACCAACAGCTGAAAATGATGAATCTGCTCGATGTCTCTCCCAACTCTCTCTTATCCACTCAAAATAGAAAACCAACATGGCACATAGTGTAAAACTGCTAGATGATAGTTTATTTATAAAAATCAGAACACTTACATTTAAAAGGGTTTTTCAGCGCTGTAAAAACATAAAATCGGCTTGTATGAGCTCAGCTCTGTCTCCTCCACTCCATACACTAGCGTCAGCGTGTAGCTCCTGAACAATCTAGGCCAAAATAGCTGAACTGGAAAGTCAGCTGAATTGGAGAATTTTTCCATATCAGCTATGTTGTCCTAGATTGTTCACTTCTCCTGCCTTCTCCAAACTCTTCACCCTTTTGTGAATAACCCTTTTAATCTCTGATGAGCGTTGTCACCCTTCGTATACTCGTGCCATATAGCACAGTTGGGTTTAGGGATCATAACACTAAAGTGCATTTAATTCCATTCTCTTTGTCTGTCCGGTGGCACGTAGAAAACGTATTTAGCCCGCTGCGGCGTTCCGGGGTCCTGAACGCCATGAAACGTCTGGACCAAATGAGCAGTGACTGGCAGAGCCGAGCTTCACCATCCAGCTGTTGTCCTGGGAATATAAATCCATCTGCCTGTCGTCTTCGTTAAAACACAATATTAGTACACGGCGCGGTATGTCTTGGGGATTATGTGCAGGCTTAAGCCCTAACCTAGTTGTTGCTGTATGAATTCAGGCCACAATGTGGATGGTTTCACATAAATATTACATTACTGCCGCCATTCTTCAGCTAAATGTCTTTTTTTTATTTGTAGGATCTGTGCTATTTGTACGGCTTTTTTTTTTTCAGTGAAGGCTGGATTTTTTTTTCTTTACCATATTTAGCTTGCCCTGAGCTTGACATCTTAATCTATCTTTTTCACGACATGTCAACTTTATATGTTGCAGCTTACGTGTGGTGGCTGCATTCGTTTTCTTTTTCGTTTTTATTTCTATAGTGTCACCTGGTGATCCAGCCAGTCCTGTCCAAAGGTGACAACGCTCATTCAGTGGCGTCACAAGGGGAGTGCAGGGGTGTGGCCCTGACAGTCATTTTGGTGTCACCCCCTCTAAAAAGTCGGGCACTCGGTCATGGACCGAGAGCCCGACAGCGTCAGGAGAGAGGAGGGAACCCAGCGGCATACCTCACCCCGCCGGGTGAACGTCCCCTCCTCTCTCTGCCAACGTATCAATGGAGGAGCAACATTGTCATCCTAGGACAGGGCTACAGTACTCTTCCCCTTCTCCTCTTCACCATATTATAGATGGGAGGGGTTCCGTAATATACAGAGATAGCTGGGGATAATGTAACTGATAGGAAAGCACACGAGCAGAGAGCACTGAAAGTTGAATAGATATAACAACACCCTTTCAGTTGTATATTTAACAGGCCAAAAGGCATCAAATAAAAGAAGTTCAGTGTTAGGGTTTACACATTACATTTACACATTTACAGTATATTGATGCACAACCAATATAGTTTCCCTTTAGGCCCCGTTCACACCAGGGCGTAGCAGGAATGCGTGTTCTTGCACGTTTGAGGGACTTTGTTTCCCGCGTTTGACGTGCATCCCCATTGATCTCCATTTGGTCCCTGGGCATGTGCCAAATGTGGAAAAGTAGTACATGTCACAAATTTGGCAACGTGTGTTTCGTGAGAACGCACATCAACGGGCAGAGAAAAACCACATTTACTTAGCCACGTTTGGGGTGCCACTACCCAGTAATGGCAACACAAACATGTTCCCCATTTTTACACATATTGCACACACTTTTGTACATGTTTGGCACACGTTCACGATACGCCCTGTTGTGAACATGGCCTAAAATTTGAACTAAAGCCCTGCTGTAAAATATTGCTAGGTGATAGTGGTAGGCATCCTCGGCACTCCAGTTTTTGGGAAGCTATAAGTCCCATGAGGCATTGCAAGACTCTGATAGCCACAGGCATGACTCCCTGAGGCAGAAGTATGATACGATTTGTAGTTTGAGCACAGCTGGGGTGCTGAGGTTGCTTACTCCTGCTCTAGTGTGTAGAGCCAGTTTTGCATCTAAAGACAGCATGGTGTACAACCTAAGCAGCACTTAGCGAAGTGTCTGTTCTATCTGCTGTTCCCTGTCAGAGAGTAAAAGCTGAACATGTTCCATTAATCAGCCGCGCTAAGTGGAGGTAATATTAGTGTTGGCAGGGCAGGCCGGCTCCAGTAAATACGGAGAAGGTTTCTTTTCATGGGTCACCTCCTTCCGTGTTCATTTACTCTTTTATTGTATTACACCAAATCTTGCCACGAGTTTGCAGAGATCTCCTCTGACTTTTGTCTATTCATCGTTTCTTTTCTTCTGTTGTATTTAGCTGTTTGCCTGGAGCGCAATAGGAAAAGTACTCAGGCAACCGACACTCCATTTACTTCAGGAATGCATTCATTTCCATATGAGGTTTTTATACTACAAGGCAGCAAACATCTGAGGTTGTGGAAGGTGGCACAGTAAAAGCCCATCTCCAGGCAAAGTGAAATCCATTATCCAATTTTTAAAACTAAGCCCATCTATTTATTTATTTATTTTTGAAACCGTAAAACCCATTTTTGCTTAAAAACATTTTGCCAGCTTGTGTCCTTTGCCAATGCCTCTGCCAGTCCCCTTGTGGTGATGTCATTGCTGAGGTGTTCAGGACTGGAGAGGACCATGCCACTGGCCAATATGTGTCTGCGTCACTCAAGCAACAAAATGGGCACCCAAAGAACAACCCTCTCACTCTGCAGTGCTCAGATACTGCATCTTGTGTCCTTTGCCAGGGCCTCTTCCAGTCCCCTCATGGTGAGCTCTTCAGCGACCTGGGAGGACCCCACCTTTGCACAGCCAATATGTATCTGCATCACCCAAGCAGCAACAGGCTTAGGAACGACCCTCCTGCTCTGCAGGGTTCAAGTGTGCCATCTTGTGTCCCTTGGCAATGCCTCTTTCAATTCCATTGTGGTGATCTCATCAGGTCAGTGAAGTGTTCAGGACCCGAGAGGACCCCACTGCTGCACAACAATTATTTGTCTGTGTCACCCAAGCATGAACGAGGGCACTCAAAGAACGACCCTCCTGCTCTGCAGTGCTCAAATGTGCCATCTTTTGTCCCTTTGCCGTGCCTCTTCCAGTCCCCTCTTGGTGATGTCATTACATTGCTGAGGTCTTCAGGACCGAAGAGGACCTACCAACTGGACAGCCAGTATGTGTCTGTCTCTCCCAAGCAACAACATGGCCACCCAAAGAATGACACTCCTGCTCTGCAGTGCTCAAATGCGCTATCTTTTGTCCCTTGCCTCTTACAGTCCCCTTGTGGTGATGTCATCATGTCACTGAGGCCTACAGGACCCGAGAGCACCCTGCCGGTGGACAGCCAGTATGTGTCTATGTCACCCAAGCAGCAATGAAGGCTCCCAAAGAACGACCCTCCCACTCTACAGTGCAGAAGAGAAAAGACTCGGGACCCAGCACTAGTGATGAGCAAATTGGCCTGGGTTTGGTGCATGTGAACCTAACCCAGAGCCACCTGTGTCCTAGCAACCAACATTGCTAGGATACAAGCAGCTGGACCAGACAATATGATTAGCTGCTAGGACGCAGATGGGTGCACCATAACAGCCAATGGCAATGTGGAGCCGCCAGCATCTTATATACCAATGGTTGCACAGATTATTTGGTTGCTAAGATGCTGGCGACCCCATAGAATCATAGGCTGTTATTATGTGCCCACCTACGTCCTAGTAACCAAGATGCTGTGCAGCTCAGCCACCAGTCAACCAATGACGCTGCGCGGGCCACACAGTGTCATTGGTTTCTAGGATACAGATGGAGGTTCAGCTGGTGGGAGAACTGGCCAAATCGAGGCTTATTGCTACCCAACATGTCATGTGACCAATGATTTAGGTAAGTAAAAGGGGCTTTTAGTAGTTTTTTTAATTATTAATAATGTTTAAATATTTAACAAAAATAAAATGTTGTCATTTAAAAAAAAAATTATAATTGTAACAAACATGACTATTTCTTTGTAGTCCTGTAAACCCACAATTATGAATTGTGACTGATTTCTGCCTAAAAATGCCTTAAAATACCCTTTCCTGGCAGTAAAAATGCTTTTTCTTGCCCTCACACTGCAGAGCTGAGTAGCAACCCTCAGCACAAGCGTCCCCACACTGCCATGTATTGCAGAATAGGGGAGGGGGCATTCCTGACCGGGTCTGTGTGAGTTAAATAGAGCAGTGGGGCTTTTCTGACACTTTGACTGCACAGTCATATTTAGACACCTTGCACAACTACTGGAACAGGAAAGCGGGGAAAATTAAGGAGGTTGTTTGTACAATGTCTATCTTTTTTTTTTTTTTCATTGTAAATCTTTGATTTGAGAAGAGAGATCTATAGTTTTTCCATAGTTTTATTTTACAAAAAAAATAAAAGAACAGCATGCGCAAAACACAACACAGTGGCTTACAACAAAAAGTTGAAATGCGGCCTTTGATTTACTCATTACAGACATATCATGCGAAGACTTCCAGCATAGCCGCAGAACGCAGCGTTTCAGTATACAGTGCAATTACATGGAAAGGATGTTACAATTCTGGATGAAAGAAACACACAATAAAAGATTCTAATTACAACTATAGAAATCACAATGGTCTGAGTTCTCGTTATTATACTAGTAGTAACACAAAGTTAGCATTAGGAGATACAGATCAACTATCTACCCCGGAAGACTATAATCTCCAAAGTCTGTTCACAATAAAAGCATAGTGGGGACATTAATCAGCCATTAACCAGCCTGCACACCAGATCTCTGTAGATTGAGGTGTAAAGGCTTCCCCCAGCTATGCGTTACCACCACTAGATGGAGCTAGAGGAGCATAGGAAGTTCCTATGCTCATCGGCACCATCTAGTGGCTGCAATTCTGTGCAAACTCCATTTACTCAGCGTGTAGCTGGGTACGGCAGATAGATGGTGCCGATGAGCATAGGAACTTCCTATGCCCCTCTATCTTATATACCAATGACTGCACAGATTCATTGGTTGCTAAGATGCTGGCGGCCCCTTAGAATTACAGTGGTGTTGATGAGTATAGAAAATTCTTATGCCCCTCTAGCTCCATCTAGTGGCGAAAATGCATTGCTGCAGAAAGCCTTTATACAACATTCCCTTAGCGTAGGATAGAATTAGTACAATGTCTATCAGACTGCATATAAATTTCTATGACATATAAGGGCTATAAAAAGTATGAAAACCCAAAACGGTTTTTTTTTAAGGATAAAATAGGGAAGGAGAAAATGCCATACCGTGTGTTTATTGCTGTGTGTCCCATCAGGACAGAAAGTGAAGGGAAATCCAAAATGTTAAACATTTTTCCAGAACAGTAGTAGAAGGGAATTATTCCAATGGTGACAATTGACAATTGGCAGAAATTTCCTCTCACTTGCTATTGTTCTACAGGACAGGAAGAGGAAGGACATTTCCCCACTGGGACACAGTCCGCAAATAAACCTGGCAGGAGTTTAATCCTTGGCTACTTTATACAAAATGTTTTAAATCATTGGTATTAGATCTACTTTAAAGGACAAGTCCACTTTTTGTGAGGTTGTATTTAAGTATACCCACCACCCCTCTCAGTGTAACTCACACTCTAAATTACTTACCTTCATCCCCTTCCAAGTTCTTCACCATGCAGCCATGTCTAATGAAGTCATGGGTCCTTCGTCTTTTTCTCTAGCTATGACATTGGGAAGTATTTAATGCTGCAGTGCCCCAGTCATAACATGTCAGTGCCATTTCATACAGTACCACCCTGGTTTAGATGAACGGTTGAACGAATGGCCATCAATCAACTTAGAACACAGGCGGCATCTAGTGGTGAAAAGACTTTACTGCAGGGGCATCTCTGAATGAAGATGAATATTGCAGCAAAATCTTTATTACAATTTAGAAATGCTGGACACTTGTATATTAAATTTTAAAAATGCAGTTGCATTTGAAGCATGGAGGCTGAGTGTGTCAAATGCAGATCGCCACCTGGTGGCGTGCAGGAGGTTTAGTGTTAATAATGCTCTCTGCAAAGTAAATTCTTTGCTGAAAGCTAACAGTGCCAACTAGCACTATAAATAATAGAGAAATCCATAACTATTGTGATATAAAGAAAGCTCTCCTGGAAAAGTGACTTGCAATTAATTTAATTCTTAAACCCACGCAGTATAAATTTAATCCACCCCTACAAACTGCATACAGTCATAACTTTCCTAATAGAGAGAGGGAGGGGGTATCCCAGTAATTATGGCACACACCAGCTGCCTCTTGTTACTTAGGGCATTCCCTTTGGAGACATTCACTAACACACTTCTCATCTGCCTTCCTATAATGATCCCACATCCAGCAGAGGAACACAGACAGATCAGGTGGGCAATGGAGAGCCCCTTTAAGGAGTCTTTTTCTTAGTGGAGTGCTGTGTGCCCTGTCCTGGGGGGTTGGAGGACCCCCATTGTGTTTGATTTGCAGCTGTGGCCCTGTGCTGGTGCATTGTGCTCTGTGAGGGGCAGGAAGAGTCTTTCAGCAGAGCCAGTCTCAGTGTCCTGCACTCAGGCTCGTCCTAGTCCTCCTCCACTAGCTGCATCCAGTGTACAGAGCCAAGCCTGACTTCTCAGCTAGGTGCCACATTCCCCAGCCATCACCACCATGGAGCCTCTGGATACTGAGCTCTGCACCCCCCCGGACCCCAGCATCATTCAGCCCTCCTGCAACGGACAGACAGCCACAGGACAGCCCCCCATGAGGAGCCTGGAGACCCCGATCCAGATGGACCAGCAGATGAAGATGAGTGAGAGTGGGCAGTTCAGCGATCTGGTGGAGAACATAGGTGGGTGAGTCCTCTTATTCAGCATACAGTTTTTTTCTGGGACCCCTCAGAGAAGTTTGGGGGGGGGTTTCAGCTGTCCAGTTAGTGTAAGTAGCTTGGGCTGCCCAAAGTGTCAGTAAGCTGTCATCATCTCTGTGTGTCCGCTATGGTGTGACAGTGACAATGTACCAGATCTCTAATGTGACGCCGGGATTGTTACATGGAGACAATGACACATTATATGACCTGCGATCCTGATTACAGAGTATCAGTCTCCTTAAATAGGGACCTGCAATTGTTCCATTGTACCAGCTGTGAGTTAATGTTAGTTACAATGTATCCGATCTAAAATGTGACCTGGGATAGAGACATTTATACAATATATGACCTGCGATTTTGATTCTAAAATAGGGAGCTGTGATTGTTACATTGTATCAGCTGTGATTTAATGTCAGCTCTAAAATGTGATCTGGGATAGGGACATATTATACGACCTGCGATCATGATTTCAGTGTATCAGTCCTATAATAAGAACCTGCAATTGTTCCATTGTATCAGCTGTAATCTGACTTGAGTTACAATGTATCAGCTCTAAATTGTAACCTGGGAGAGACATTTCTACAATATATGACCTGCGATCATGATTACAGTGTTTCAGTCCTATAATAAGAACTTGCAATTATTTTATTATTTTATTACATCAGCAGTGATCTAATGCCAGTTACAATGTATCAGATATAAAATAGGACCTGGGATAGATGCATATTATATGACCTGCGACCATGATTGCACTGTATCGGTCCTTCCATAAGGATCTGCAATTGTTACATTGTGATCTGACAGGAGTTACACTATCTTAGCACGATAATGTGACATTGAATTACAGTGTATCAGCCTTGTTATCTGACAGCCGGGACAGCTACAATGTATCAGTATTATAATGTGACCTGTGATTGTTGCATGGAGACATTGCATACAATCTAGGACTTGCAATCAGGACTACAATGTTCTGAGCTGTGATTGTTACATTGTATCAATTATTGTCGCATATTAGTTATAATTAGGATCAATTCACAAAGCTAACACACCAGGATCAGGATGTATATCTACATATATACAGCAAATGGCTAGAATAATGATCTTTATTTTGATCCTGAACTATATCAGCCCTGTAATGTGACATGGTATTGTCACATCCCCTCTACTATCTTACCTGACCTGACAGTAACAACATTCACAAAGCTAGAACACCAGGACAAGGATCTTTTTTTAAATTTTTTTTAAAGTGTCAGTTATTTTCAACCAATTGAAAATGAGTCCAATTATATTTAAAAATTACAGTCACGTGGCTAAAATAAAGATCCTTGTCCTTGTAAATTGAGTGGAGATCAATTCTATAAGGTGACCAGTAATTGTTACAGGGGCTAATTTATACAAGACATGACCTGCTGTCAATGCATGGATTTTATATTATATGACCTGCAACTGTTACATTGCATGAGCTTTACTATCTGACCTCTGGTCCTATCATAGGATGTAAGGTTACGTATAAACAGAATGGTGGTCTTAAGAATTGTGCGATTTTAGATCGCTTTGTCTATTCATCAGATGAGGGACGCGGAATTTTTTAAACTGAAAAAAATGAATCTGTGAAATTGGAACTTGAATATTTTTATGTGGCAAATATGTGTTTTGCCATCTTGAGGTTATCAAGCGAACACACACACAACACGCATGCGCATTTCCTGTACATGGAATCATGGTTTGTGTTGTGTGTATTTTTTTATGGGGGGAAGGGGGGGGGGGGGGGGGGGACACAGCTGAAAGGGTCGAGGCTCACCTGCACACGGCTCC
>NW_017306894.1:141637-146691 GCF_000935625.1 Nanorana parkeri
GGGGGGGGGGGGTGATGATCTTCTCAGTAGGGAATGCTATTCATATAGTTGGGTAATGTTCAATTGTGAAAATCTGTGTACAATCCAGAGATTAGCCTCATATCTGGTGACTGTCTTATATCTGTTTATCCTGAGTGTTGGGGAAGCTCTTGGATGGGATTTTTGAGACCTTTCCTGACAGCCTGACAGTGTGTAGTGACATATCAATGACATTTCCACCAGATAATGATCTGCTGTTATATTGAACAGTTGGCATGGAATATACAGTTATTTAAAGGACACATCGGTGCATATAGGGAATTTATCATAACTGGAGCAGACAAAATCTAGAGCAGCCGTGCATGGCAACCAATCAGCACCTCTCTCTCATTTCCAAATCTTAGCTGAACAAACTGAAGAGAGAAGTTGACTGGTTGCAATGCACAGCTGCTCCAGATTTTCTCTGCTCCAGTTTTGATAAATTCCCCCCATGGGGTTCCTAAATGTCTATTACAATATTGGCCCCTGCACAGTACTGGCATCTGCCTAGATCAACCATAATCTGTCAGAATTAGCCACCATATGGGGGCTATCTTTAACAAATGTTAGAATTTTTAATAGATTTCTAGACTAAAAAACATTTGTACCGTTCCAAGCGCAGCAATCTGATGAATTAAAAAGTTGCCCAAAAAGTCGGCAAGATTTGTTCAAATGGTTTGCTCAGTTACAAGCATTTGGATTTATTAAAGGAATAGAGACTGCTCACTTATGGTTTTATGCATGGCCCCTAGGGGGCGCCGAGGAGTATAGAAAAATCCTATGCTCATCAGCGCCATCTACAGGTCAGTGAAGTGAAGTGAATGTCCACTGAGCTTCGCAAATGATAATGAAGCTGCTTCAGTTAACCAATCCCAGGCTAGCATTTTTTTCTTACATTCACACTCACACATGATTGGGTATTCAAAGTAAACACAGTTTCACCTTATTTATTATAACTTACTTTTCAAAGTAAATAGCCACCACTCCTTCACCCCCGGTGAATCTTTTCTGAACAATGAAACTATTGAAAGTTTGTATTGTGCCTGGACAGATTAGCATTGTAGAATTGTATATGAGTGTGATAACAATGGAGTCAGCACCATGGAGAGCGATTTGTGATGACATTTACAAGGTATTAGCTCTTAAAGGAGAACTATGAGGTGAGTGCTTTTCACTCACCTCATAGTTCTAGCCGACCTGTGACAATGAGACTGTCACAGGTCGGCTCAGTAGATTGGCAGGTGAGCGAACACATACCGGCGTTCGCTCACCTATCGATCCTGTCACAGCTCTCTGCCGTGACAGGGGAGGGGCTGGATTCCTCCCTCTCGCTCCGATCCTCCAGCGCTGACTGGCGGATCGGAGCCAGCTGTCACTCAAGCAGCTGGGCGGATCCGTTTCAGCTGCGGCGTCTCAGTATACCGAGAGCTGTAGTTAGTTCTCCTTTAAATATGACCCTCCATTCAGGGCAGGAATCCCGGCAAGGCCACCGAGGCCCGGCCTCGGGGCGGCACTGAGCAGAGGGGCGGTACAGGTTTGAAACACCCGGAACATAGAATTACGGGCGCCGGGCGGTAATTTACTTTCTACATTTAGCCCTGCTTTGCACAAGCAGAGCTAAACGTAGAATAGGAGAAATGACTTGTTTCTTTACAAGTGTTCTCGGTGATGTCGCCGAGAACACTTGTAATCAGAGTGCCGGTCCGTCCTTCCTGTCTGATGGAACCGTTGTCAGCAGAACAGGAAGTGAGGATAAGCCTGTGACGGAGCCCTTGTTAGCAGAAAAATCCAACTGGCATTCTAATTCTTTTCAGATTTATCCAAAATGTTTTTTTAAAACATTATCAGCTTGACATAAACTTTTAAGTGCCTTTTATACACTGTGCTGATCCAAGGTGGCGGCGGATGCTGGACCGTGCTGCCAGCGGTTCTGTCCTTGCTCCTTGCCCAGCTCACCGACGTCACTGCTTACCAGGATCTTGGTGCATCCCACCAAGCCCTAGGCAACCGGTGACGTCAGTGAGCTGTACGGGACGCCAGTAAGAGGGTCATAGGTTGGAACGCTGTGGCCACCCCCCGCACTGCCCCCCACTGAGATGCTGTCTGAGGCAACGGCCTCAAGCTGCTTTATTATAGGGATGGCCCTGCTGTAATGCATGCCTGTCCGCTGGGGGTGCAATTCATGGCAGTACAACGCACCAGTGCCCCTAGCATGCGCTACATTGTGCTGTGCAATAGCGTGTGCTAGACGCACATTTACTCTGCCTTTAGTGCAAAGCTATGGTGTGTAATGCCACTAATATTGGGGTGTCTGGGCTCCAAGAGATATAACCTGCTACAGTTGTACCTCGGGAAACAAACTTAATTCGTTCCACGATTCTGATCGTGAACCCAATTGGTCGCGAAATTGGTCGTCAAACTCTGATCAGACCGCGATCTCGACTACAGGAAGCCACGACCATGTGTCAGAGCGGGGAAGATGGCTGCGCTTGTGTTAATTGCAGTACCACGTGTTGCGCTGTGCCATATACACACTTGCCTGCTGGGAGGTGCCTTGGGGTGCCATTTAAATGAATGATAATACAACGCAGCATTACACCTATCGCACGGTGCATTGCGCTGTGTGATGGCTTGTGCTAAATGCATGGGCACCGTGCCTAAAGTGCAACGTTATGGTGTAAAAGGCCCCTAATATTCGGTTGTCTCGACCCCAAGGAATATATCTTATTACTTGATATTATTATATTATGTATCACTTTGATAATATGTGATCCCTGTCACACAATGTCACCTCCTCCATATGTAGCCTATAGGTTGCAGGGCCTAAGATGATGGTATATACACCGTCATTGTCATTCCTCCTGTTGTGGTGTACTATTTATAGAACAGAGCGTGCCGGTGAATATCTGCAGAGTTGGGTATTGCGGTGCTGATATAAGTGAATCTGCACCTAAGTGTCACCGTAAACATCTTCACCGGGAGCCATGAACATGCCGAAGCTTTGAAGTCAGCCGGGTGACTGGTTCCATGTTGGCAGAATTTAGTTTTTAAAGTGAAACTTTATGACAGTTTTCCAGGCCGAGCCGCACAGACAACTTCCACACAGCAATCGTCTCTGAACAAATATATTGAACTTTACATCCATCATTCACTAAGAAGCAGCTACCCGAAATCTGTGTGTGTGAGATGGGGGGTGGGGGGCGCCGCCTTCAGCTGTGCAGATGCTTCAAGGCCAGAATGAATAATTGAGGACGCAGAGTACGATGTGGAAGCATGAAATCAAAGCAGAGGCATTATAAACCTCACATGACGAGTTAACCAGAGAGGTGACGAAGCACATTCAGGGGCAGGGCCGAATAATTCATATAGATAGATAGATAGATAGATAGATAGATAGATAGATAGATAGTCAATGGAAAGATAGATAGATTGATAGATAGATAGATTGATAGATAGATAGATAATCAATGGATAGATAGATAATCGATGGATAGATAGATAGATAGATTGATAGAGAATAAATAGATAGATAATTCATCAATAGATAGATAGATAATAAATCAATGGAAAGATAGATAGATAGATAAACAGATAGATAGATAATAAACAGATAGATGGATAGAAAATAAATAGATAGCTAGATAGATAATAAATCAATGGAAAGATAGATAGATAGATAGATAGATAGATAGATAGATAGATAGATAGATCGGAGAGGATATATATGTGTGATTCCATTCTATGTTCCGTATCATAAATACGATTTGACTTCCATTCAGTGACATTCGGAGTCCTGGGACCGATGTGTTGGGGGCGGCATGGGTTTGGTAATTAACCCCTTCACTGCACTCCTCCTTCCTCCTGTGTTTTCTCCTCCTCTTGGGGGCGGCGGAAGGGGTTAACGCCGTCACCAGCCCCTTCCACTAAATATAGTTATTGATTGTCGGCGGATGAGTCAGACCCCCGCGCTGCGGAGAGAAGGGATTTATCAAATGCTTTACAAGGGATTAAAAAGAGAGAACAAAGACATGGGAGTACCATATGGCGGGAACCCCGGCTCAGGCCACAGCTGGATCATAAAATAAATGGGTCCGCCACCTGTACAGTCCCTACAGGGACCCACTTTGCCGGTGGAGAGCGTGTGGACGAGGGGGCTGGGCTGGGGGGGGATTATTTTAATATTTATATGTGGGATAGAAATAGTACACGATGGAGGCGCGGTAATAGAAAGCGACAGACATAGATACAGATGGGATGTGGGGGAGGCGGAAGTCTATTTTCAGGAAAATAAATAAATAAATTCTGCCTTATAAACGCGGCTGGTGGTGGAATCTGCCTCCTCGCTTTCTCTGCAAGGAATACGCTGGTGCCAAGAAATGTGTTCTCTATATTTATCATTTGTGACCAATTTGGGATCATTCAGAATGACCCGACGAGTGTCTGGCCCACTGACAACCGCACAGAGGCTGTGAAGCTCAGAATTTGGTCAATCAGTGGTCCAAAGCCACAGGTCCCAGCATGCACTGCTGCTGCATGTTCACAACTTCAGGTCCTGACCCATATGTTAGGAAACTCGGCCTTATTAGTAGACATGTGCGATTCGTTTCGTTCCGAATCGAAATTCTGACGAAATTTCTGAAATTCGTAGATTCGGAGCATCCGAATTTCCGAAATATAACATATCCGAAAGCATCTGAATCCGAAATTTCGGATCTGAAATTTCGGATTTGGAACGAATTTCGTCCAAATCCTGTGCTTGCACTGTTAACATTTAAACGGATAAAAACAAATTAAAGGAGAACTATGGGGTTAAGGCTTTTCCCCATAGTTCTCCTTAGGGTAACGGGAGGACACAAACTAGCGTCCTCCCGTCACCCTACGCTCAGTATACCGCAAGCTGTAGCTCGCGGTATACTGAGACGCCGCAGCATACCGGGAGCTACAGCTCGCGGTATACTGAGACGCCGCAGCAGATCCCGACAATTGTGCCGGGATCCGCCCAGCTGCGTGACTGACAGCTGGCTCTGCCTATCTAA
>NW_017306894.1:147902-193926 GCF_000935625.1 Nanorana parkeri
TTGACAATATGCTTTTTTTGACAGCACAGCAATGCACGGTATTGCAGTACCACGTGTTGCGCTGTGCCATATACACACTTGCCTGCTGGGAGGTGCCTTGGGGTGCCATTTAAATGAATGATAATACAACGCAGCATTACACCTATCGCACGGTGCATTGCGCTGTGTGATGGCTTGTGCTAAATGCATGGGCACCGTGCCTAAAGTGCAACGTTATGGTGTAAAAGGCCCCTAATATTCGGTTGTCTCGACCCCAAGGAATATATCTTATTACTTGATATTATTATATTATGTATCACTTTGATAATATGTGATCCCTGTCACACAATGTCACCTCCTCCATATGTAGCCTATAGGTTGCAGGGCCTAAGATGATGGTATATACACCGTCATTGTCATTCCTCCTGTTGTGGTGTACTATTTATAGAACAGAGCGTGCCGGTGAATATCTGCAGAGTTGGGTATTGCGGTGCTGATATAAGTGAATCTGCACCTAAGTGTCACCGTAAACATCTTCACCGGGAGCCATGAACATGCCGAAGCTTTGAAGTCAGCCGGGTGACTGGTTCCATGTTGGCAGAATTTAGTTTTTAAAGTGAAACTTTATGACAGTTTTCCAGGCCGAGCCGCACAGACAACTTCCACACAGCAATCGTCTCTGAACAAATATATTGAACTTTACATCCATCATTCACTAAGAAGCAGCTACCCGAAATCTGTGTGTGTGAGATGGGGGGTGGGGGGCGCCGCCTTCAGCTGTGCAGATGCTTCAAGGCCAGAATGAATAATTGAGGACGCAGAGTACGATGTGGAAGCATGAAATCAAAGCAGAGGCATTATAAACCTCACATGACGAGTTAACCAGAGAGGTGACGAAGCACATTCAGGGGCAGGGCCGAATAATTCATATAGATAGATAGATAGATAGATAGATAGATAGATAGATAGTCAATGGAAAGATAGATAGATTGATAGATAGATAGATTGATAGATAGATAGATAATCAATGGATAGATAGATAATCGATGGATAGATAGATAGATAGATTGATAGAGAATAAATAGATAGATAATTCATCAATAGATAGATAGATAATAAATCAATGGAAAGATAGATAGATAGATAAACAGATAGATAGATAATAAACAGATAGATGGATAGAAAATAAATAGATAGCTAGATAGATAATAAATCAATGGAAAGATAGATAGATAGATAGATAGATAGATAGATAGATAGATAGATAGATCGGAGAGGATATATATGTGTGATTCCATTCTATGTTCCGTATCATAAATACGATTTGACTTCCATTCAGTGACATTCGGAGTCCTGGGACCGATGTGTTGGGGGCGGCATGGGTTTGGTAATTAACCCCTTCACTGCACTCCTCCTTCCTCCTGTGTTTTCTCCTCCTCTTGGGGGCGGCGGAAGGGGTTAACGCCGTCACCAGCCCCTTCCACTAAATATAGTTATTGATTGTCGGCGGATGAGTCAGACCCCCGCGCTGCGGAGAGAAGGGATTTATCAAATGCTTTACAAGGGATTAAAAAGAGAGAACAAAGACATGGGAGTACCATATGGCGGGAACCCCGGCTCAGGCCACAGCTGGATCATAAAATAAATGGGTCCGCCACCTGTACAGTCCCTACAGGGACCCACTTTGCCGGTGGAGAGCGTGTGGACGAGGGGGCTGGGCTGGGGGGGGATTATTTTAATATTTATATGTGGGATAGAAATAGTACACGATGGAGGCGCGGTAATAGAAAGCGACAGACATAGATACAGATGGGATGTGGGGGAGGCGGAAGTCTATTTTCAGGAAAATAAATAAATAAATTCTGCCTTATAAACGCGGCTGGTGGTGGAATCTGCCTCCTCGCTTTCTCTGCAAGGAATACGCTGGTGCCAAGAAATGTGTTCTCTATATTTATCATTTGTGACCAATTTGGGATCATTCAGAATGACCCGACGAGTGTCTGGCCCACTGACAACCGCACAGAGGCTGTGAAGCTCAGAATTTGGTCAATCAGTGGTCCAAAGCCACAGGTCCCAGCATGCACTGCTGCTGCATGTTCACAACTTCAGGTCCTGACCCATATGTTAGGAAACTCGGCCTTATTAGTAGACATGTGCGATTCGTTTCGTTCCGAATCGAAATTCTGACGAAATTTCTGAAATTCGTAGATTCGGAGCATCATCCACCTCAAGTAGAATTTTCGGGAATTCGTCCGAATTCCGAATCCGAATTCCGCATCCGAATTCCAAATACGAATCCGATTCCCGAAACGAAACACATACAGGATCCGAATTCCAAAAACAAAATAAATGAAATCCGAAACTAAAAGAAACAAATTATTAGCTGCTGCACATGTCTACTTATTAGCCATGAGTTGTTTTATGCGCCCATTACCCGCAGCAGACATGATCCAGGATCATGGACCATGGAAGTCTATTTCCAGAAAAATAAAAATAAATCTGCCTTATAGAGGAGCCCGGTGGTAGAATTTTAGCTACAGGTGGTGGCGGTAAAATCCGTCATTTCGCTTTTTCTGCAAATACTTCTGCCCAAAAAATTGTTCTCTATATTTACATTATTATCTATTTTGGGGCCCTTTAGATTGACCCGGCATTTGTACTGTACACTGACAACCACATAGTGCCGGAAACTTGGAATTTGGTTAAAACAGTGGTAGGGAGCTACAGGTCCCAGCATGCACATTGACAAATTCAGGTCCCGACCCATAGTTTAGGAAATACTGCCTTAATAGACATGAGTTGTTATATTCGCCCATTATCCTCGGCAGACATGGTCCAGGATCACGGATGAGATATGTCATCAGCACATCTGTCTACAGTACTTGACGGCAGTGGTGTAACAACAGCTATAGCAGCCAATGCTGCTGCTATGGCACCTCGAGGTCGAAGGGGGCCCCATTAAGGATTGCAGAAGTTGCTGTTGACACTGATCCTGTACCCCCCGCCCCCCACCCCCCACCCCGTGGTGACATTTCCAATCAAGAAGAGCAGACATCAGATGTAAAGAAGGAGACAATGAATACAGCTCTCTTGCTACCTGATTTTAATATCAATGACATTAGAGAGGTCACCGAGGGGCCCCATCAAAGTTTTGCTATGGGGCCCCTTGATCTACAGTTACACCCCTGCTTGATGGGTGTCAGACAGGAGGTGATGGCAAATCTTTACAGCAGTGATACATACAGCTATAAAAACACATTTTTTTGTGTGTCCCTCTTGGGGGGATTTTGCACAACTTCCTTGAACAAGAATAAAATCTTCTTACCTGGGACACTGGCAGCATTTAAAGAGACCCAGGTCTCCAAAAATATAAATCGGCACTCCCCTGCCAAAGAGCAGGCCGGGAGTGTTGATATCACTATCGCACTGATCTGGTAAAGGATCAGCATGATGGTATTTTGAGGAGGGGGTTGGGCATGATTGCAGTCATGAGTTTCCTGTTAGAATTGTATACCGATGTCACAGATAATTATATAACAAGTACATTCTTCTCTCCCCTTCAGGTTTATTAGAAAGCAGCACCAGGCTGAAGCCGCATGAAGCCCAGAGTTACAGGAAGAAGGCATTATGGGTATCCTGGTTGTCCATCATCATCACGCTGGTCCTGGCTGTAGCGGCTTTCAGTGAGTATAACAAACCTGTACCATATGGACCTTAAGGGCCCATTCACACCAGATCCAGATCATCTCCAGACCAGACCAGATTGTTTCTGGACCTAAAATGCATCCTAATGTATCCCTATGGCATTTCTGGCCTCTGTTCACACCAGTGCAGTCCGGACCAGACCAATGCACTGGAACGCATAAAAAATGCATTGGAACGCATTGGAAACGCACCTGTAAGACCATTTTAAGCACACACAAAAATTGAAATGTCCAAACGCTGCAAAATTGCGGTAAAATTACGGCAAAAACGCAATGCACTGTGTTCCAGATCTGGTCCAGAAAATGGTGTGAACCTGCCCTTAGGGCTTGTTTCCACCATCACCAGACCAGAAGCAGATCATCACGTTTTTAAACGCACCAGAAATGCATTCCCGTGTATTCCTATGGTATTTTAGGGCTGTAGTTCCCGCCAGTGTAGTCAGTTCCAGTGCTTTAAAAAAAAGTACCGCAAGCACGATTTTTTCTGGTCTGGAACGTACCGGAACGCGTCAAAACGCTTATAAACACGCATACTACTACTGGTCACCTTTGATAACCTAATCAACATTGTACACTTCCTTTATGGAAAAGGACGCTTTGCGTCTCTTTCCCTGCTGCTTGATGTGATGCAATCTCCATTTCTCAACACTACATATCCCATCATGCATTGCTTCCAGCAAGCAGGGATGATGTTACATTGTTCAGTCATTGAGTTGTAGTTCAGACGGCAGCCTCTGTGCATTGAGGAAATCGGCATCTTCAATTTTCTAGATGGATCTGGGTATTAGGAGTGGGAGAGAACATATGGAAATTCAATATTGAAATACGGCTTTATTTTTAGTTTTTGACCAAAGATACCCTTTAAATGCTGGAAATGCATTGTAAATTAGGAGGGCATATAATATACACATTGTTACATTGTATGATAACCGGGGGACTCAGGAATTCATTTTTTTGGGGCCGGTCCACACTGGAAGGGTTAAATACATCTTCTGTCTAGTTGTAGAAGAATAAGCAGCTATACTTCCTCGCTATAACTTGTTTGTGCACGCTTCCTCCATATTGTACCATCGGTTGCATTGCATTGCATGAGAGGACAGAGAGGGCCCATCCACATCTTAGAGCACGCCGGCGGCCAGAGGATCAGATACTCCGCCACCATGTACAATGCAGGGCCAGCAGTCTTACATTGCATGAGAGGACGGCGTGGGCCCGCCCACATCTTATAGTGCACCGGCTGCCAGAGGAGCAGATACTCCGCCATCATGTACAATGCAGGGCCAGCAGTCTTACATTGCATGAGAGGGTGGCGAGGGCCCGCCCACATCTTATAGTGCACCTGCTGCCGGAGGAGCAGGAACTCCACCGTCATCATGTACAATGCAGGGCCAGCAGTCTTACATTGCATGAGGGGACAGTGAGGGCCCATCCACATCTTACAGCGCACCGGCTGCCAGAAGAGCAAGTGCTCCGCCATCATCATGTACAATCCAGGGCAACCAGTATGAGATTGAATGAGAGGAAGGCCCGTCCACATCTTAGAGTGCACCGCCTGCCAGAGGAGCAAGGTATAAAGTGAGAGTAGCTGCTTTTTTCAACTGCAATGCTGCAATGACCCTTGCAGTGCCCCCCCTCCCTCCACACACTTCATTTTGCAGTGCTTGGGGGGCACTGCAAGGTCATTGTAATTGGCCTCTCCTCCTAGCCAATCACAAAGCAAATTACCCCAGGCTTTATTTTGTGATTGGCCAGGAGCAGACTAAGCCGGAGATGCTGCTGCAGCACTGAGGTCTATGAGATCTGCATTGCTACAGACGGAGCGGGCACGGAGGTTCGGTAGTTCAGCGGGAGCTTTGCATGCAGTTCTGACTATGACAGGTGGCTTTACAGCAAAGGCACTGTGCAACTTACTGAACTCCAGTAAGATTATTGTGCCCGGAGATGGCCTTTAAATTCAGAGGGCAAAATCACAACTCCTGCCCTGTGCTGCATTGCCGAGATGTGTAAATCTCAGGACTGGATAGACAAAAATAAACGATTTGCCTGAAGCTCAGTATTAAATTCCCGTCATCACAGCCGAGTAATGCACCCAGACAGCAGTAGCGACAATCTCTCACGATATCATGTAAATATAATTACCGTGGCTGCCAAAGAGAACGGCAATAACGGTAATTGTTTAATAAAAATTGCGCATATCTTCAGCCTCACTTAACACGCCAGATAAGAGACATGCGCAGGATCTAGAGCCCGTGACCTGGGTGGGGGGAGATTGTGACAGCTCCCAAGAGGAATTATTGGAATCTGCCCAAGTGCTCTCTGCAAAACGCTGCATATATTACAGGAAGCAATTTGTAGGGAGAGAATGGTCCAGACACCGTGCTCGGCTAAATGCATTGCTGCACTGAATGGTATTTGGAGAGGGGACGCTCCCGGCCCGCTTGGCCTAGCTTCCCTACTTCAGTGTGAATAGCGGTTTGCCTCTTTGGCTTCTGGAGCCAGTAGGCCTGAAATGTTATCTCGCTCCCGGAGAATGGCGAGCCATTAAAATATGGAAATAAAATGCATTTCTTTGTGTGATTGTTGAGGTGTACAAAGGAGAGAGCGACGCATCGAGCCGACAAGGCCACCAATTCTAGGGGTTTTTTTTTCTTCTCTTGTCGCTCAAAAGCTTGAATGAATTTAATGTTAAATGTTAAAGTGAAGACATTACTCTCCAAAATGGATTAAAAGCAGGATGTGAGGATATATGATTTACTACCAGTCCATGTAAATGTAAACATGAATTAAAGGGAATATCCAATAATCGGTAATATTACAGCTACTATACACCTCTCAATGTAGACTCTGGTCCTGCTGTTGTTTATATTGCAATTCCTATATTATTATAATAGTTATAGATAACAGTACTGATGGGGTGGTCATAATAATCTGGTCACTCAGTGTATAATAATTATAGATTTTTCTATGTAGACTTCTATGGAGACTCTGGTCCTGCTGCTATTTACAGTTTATAGATCACCACCTTAGTGTCTAAGGTGCCACCCACTTAGGGTTGCCACCTTTTCTTTCACCAAAACCCGAACACTCTAGCGACGCACGGATATTTTTTTGGGAGAATGAGTCGTTGGCTTATTCATATGTAAATATCACAGTTAATACTATTTTTAGCGCAGAGCCAATAGCCCCTATCTTAATTTTGATTGCCCCTGTCTGCCTGACATCTTGTGTTCGGGTTTCTGCTGCCGTGAAACCTGTACACAGCATTCAAAACCCGAACTGTCCGGGTGAATCCTGGACAGGTGGCAACCCTACACCCACTACAGGCTGCCTGCAAAAATAATGCAGGAGGGCCTAGACAGGACCAGTCACCCTGCACATGGAGAGAGAGAGCAGCACTGAGTTGTCTTTATTACAGGAAGCTCCAAGTATCACACTGGATTACGGTACAGATCTGGAAGAAACACAAAGTTCCCCAAGAAGAATACACAGGACTCTGGTATTTAGGCAATATTGGCTTATCCGGGACTTCAGCTTTAACCCTTTCGCTGCCAAGGACGTATGGCATACGGACCTACAAAAGTGCTTCCAGCTGGCCAGGTCAGTATGCCATACGGACCTGGCATTTACAGTTCTACTATAAGCTGATATAATGCCTTTTTTTTCTTTATTGTCAAAAATCTTTTGTTGCATGCAATTTCTCCATTGTACCAAACCCTACTTTTTAAAAAAAAAGATATACTTAAAGGAGGACGGGGCCTTTTTCCATCTGCAGTTTTTTGCTGATTAAGCTTTGTGCAGGAGACAGTCTGGGACTCTCGCTGCCTCTTAAGGAGCTGCAAAGATTGATTTTGCTGTGCATCTTCCCTCTTATGCAGCTTTTTTAATGCAATAGGAGAACACAGCTTAGCTAGCAATGCAAGTCAACGCAGCTTTACGTGAGGTGAATAAAAAAGAGGGGACTGGAAAACTACTGCCGGACCATCCTCAGGTCTCGTGGATAGAAATCACTGCTAAAAGTGGGTGGAATATAGTTCATGCCGGGCATGTTACATCTATGGAGCACTTTGTGTTCATGATTTCAACCCCAGAATTCAGCAGGAATTAGTGATTTCTACAAAACTTAGGTTGATTTTTTGAGATGTAAAGAAATTTGATTAAAAAAAACAATGAAATAGGAAAGAAATCACACACATGTCCAGAGCAAAGGGTTGGGTGCAGTCCAGTCGCTAGATTTTGACAGCACCTAGAGCATGATTGGGGAACCTCTGGCCCCCCAGCTGTGGTGAAACTACAAATCCCATGAGGCATTGCAAGGCTGTGACAGGCATAGGCATGACTCCCAGAGACAGATTAATCATGGGATTTGTAGTTTCACCACAGCTGGAGGGCCAGAGGTTCCCCACCCCTGCCCTAGGGCATTGGAAAGCAAACTCTGGCCCTCCAGCTGTGGCAAAACTACAAATCCCATGATGCATCTGTTTCTGAGAGTCATGTCTATGGCTGTCAGAGCCTTGTAATGCCTCATGGGATTTGTAGTTGCTCCACAGCCAGAGGGCCAGAGTGGTCTAAAGCAGGGGTGGACAAACTCCAGCCCTCCAGCTGTGGCTGTGGGAATCTTGCAATGACTCATGGGATTGTGGTTGCACCAGAGCTGGAGGGCTAGAGTTTGCCTCCCCAAGCTCTAAATGATCTCTGTAGCACTGAGATCCTGTAGAATTAAATCCCTATCGAACTTTAGGTTTAAATCAGCTAAATAGATTTCAGGTACATCAGACGTGCAAAATCTTCTAGAATATTTTCTTTAAAATGCAACCACAGCTTGAGTAGACAAGTCTACCCATGCCGTCATGCTGCAGCGGAGGACCTTTGCTCTCTGTAGGGATGCAGTGGTCTCTATGCAGAGACCCAACACACCCACGGCTGAGTCAGACCTATAGCTCTGCAAACAGTAAAATGTTTGCTCCTTGAAAGATTGATTGAAAGCCATATTAAACCCTATTTTCCTTTTACACAATTCAGCAGCAGAAGGCCACACTTACATAGGATGCTGCTTCAGTCTCGTCTAAAGCTGGACATTCTTCCCTTTGTGTTTGATCCCATTGTGTTTGGGTGTCTATGAATGGTAAAAGATATGTTGTCCGCACACCGTTATTGACGTTCTTGTAGCCTGAAGTGAAATAGCATTGTTTCGGGACCATGAGGGTCCCTTTGTCAGTGTCCATAGCACCACGGGTGTCTATGAAGACACCTTTCCATGGTTGGACTACAATCCTTACATGCCGCACGCGTCTGCAGTATAGAGATTGCAGCCTTTCATTTTCTTCATCCCGGTGCCCTATTAGTGTAGGTTTAGGAGGGAGACAAATCAGAACTCTGGACCATAAGCTGATTGTAGGTGCCTCTTGGACAGCTGCTGCTCAAAGCTTCAGGGGTCTGCTACCATTTCGTTCGAGCGCCAGCCACGCCCCCCTGACCTTGTATTTTATTGCATTTTTTTATGCAAATGTAGTTCTGGAGATAGTTATGAAAATCATGTCCTGATGCAGCCATTACATCTAAGAACAGGCAAGCTTGTTCTTGTTCTTGGGTTTGGAGACGCTTTAAATCATGTCAAATCCAGGCATCAGAACAACATTCATAAAGAACCATTCTTTACCAGTTAACGGGGTCAAAATAGGCTGAGAATAAACAAGCAGTATTGATTCCTGTGAACACCCCCTCCCCCCTCCCTCTCAGAAATCAATATTTTTTATTGCCAATTGGTTACCATCTTGTACTTGTCTACTTGGGTGAGCATGTTGCGACCAGATCAGCAATCACAAAGATTAGAGCCATTTAAAGCCTCTTTATCATCATTTAGGTTGTATGCTTTCTGCACCACTGGCACTAAATGGACGCCGCGGTCGTGGTGATTTATCCTGTAAAGGTCGTACATCATGGCGTTACTTATCTACACATTTTCAATGGCTGTTGAGGGTTGCAGGGCGGAGGACAGACAATGAGACTAATGGCCCATAGATTATTCCCCGAGTTCCCCGCTGTAAGATAGAATCAAATGAGATAGAACAGACAATTTAGTTCCGCTGAACAACGTAGACGCAGTTATGTACATTAAATTGTCACTGATGGAAACATTCAGCGGTAAATTATATGTATCCAGCCGTGGGATCCAAGGGCTGAATTATGAATAACTGGGAAAATCTTCTGTTTTGTCTGGTAGATAGTAATACAACAAAGCTATCAGGTGCGACAGGAAATGTCATGAGATCCACGACTGAGTGTGCCTACAGTGGATGGAGAAAGTGTGATTGTCCCTGGGCCCTGAGGTTGGGGGCCTATAATTGCTCCTTTCCATTAGCTAGCAGCTGAATGCTCATATTACATTCTGCATGATTCTGCAAATGAGTATTTATCTGTCTTCTTATCTCTGTCTTAGTCTCTCTCCTCTCCCTCATGTCTCCTCCTATTCTCCCATCTTCTCCCATCTCTTCTCCTCCTCTATCCTTTCCTGTCTTCTCACCCTGTCTCCTCTCCTCCTAATGCTCCACTATCCAGTCCTCCTCTCTTTTTTCATCTCTTCTACTCTCCTGTCCTTCTTATCTCCTGGCCTTCCTTCTCCTTTCCCGTCTTTCCTTCTCCTCCATTGTCCTTTCTTCTCATCTCCTGTCCTTCCTTCTCTGCTGTCCTTCCATCTCATCTCCTTCTTTCTCATCAGCTCTTCATCTCCTTTTCTTCTGCTTTTCTATTTGCTCATCCTTCCCTTCCCTCTCCTCACCTCTTCTATCTCCTTCCCTTTCTTCTTTTTTTCCTCTCCCACTCTCTCTTCTCCTCCTTTCCTCTCTTCTTCTCTCCACTCCTTCCCTCTCCATCCATCTAATTTTCCTCTCTTCTTTTCTTCCTCTGTTATGCTCTCTTCTCATTTCCTCTTGTCTCCTTGTCTCCTTTCCACTTCTATATTTCTACTTCTTTCCTTTTCTTCCCTTCCTTCTCTTCACCTCTTCTATCCCTTCTCCTTTTCCCCTCTTTCTTCTTCCTCTATTCTTCTCTTTTACTCTTTCTACGTCTCTTTTCCTCTCCTCCTCACCTCTGCATCCATCTCATCTTCCTCTCTTTTTTTTTCCCCTCTCCTGCGCTCTCTTCTCCTTTCCTCGTCTTTATCCTTCTCTCTTCTCCTCCCCTTCCCTCTCCTACCTCCTCCCCTATCTTAATTTCTTCCTCTTCTACTGTCTTTTCTTCTCTTTTCGCTTTATTTTCCTTCTCTCCTCTCTCCCCTCTCCATCCATCTAATTTTTCTCTCTTCTTTTTTTCCTGTCCTGTGCTCTCTTCTTCTCCATTACTCTCTTCTCCTTCTCCCCTCTCCTCCCATCCTCCTCATATCCTCCCCTCTCCTCTACATCCATTCCCTCTTCCTCTCGTCTTTTCTTTCTCCCCTGCTCCCTCTTTTTCTTCTTTCCTCTCCTATCCTTCTTCCTCTCTCCTTCCCTCCTCTTCTCTTCCTCTCCTCCCCTACCTTTTCCATCCCTCTCCTCTTTCTCTCCTGCTCTCTCCTCTTCTTCTATCCTCGCTCATCCTTCTCTCCTCTCCTCTCCTCTTCCTCTTTATAATAATTCCCTTTATTTATTTATGCACTTTAATTATTCAGCTTATGTTCTGTAGACAATGTACATACTGTGTGTTATAGCTACTAGCGAACATGTGTCCATTCCTGGAGTCATTTCTGGGGTGGCAGCATTCTCTGTTGTGTAGTCATTTTATTAATGGAAATTTGCCCAATTTCTACATTGTAGTCAGGACTCGCTTTTAGCTTTAATGGCAAATTTGTCCAGAAAAAAAAAGCAAACGGAATATTTCTCTAACTACAATTACTCTTGTGAGAAGTCTTAGATTGAAGCTGCCATTTTAAAACTCCCTAACTAGTCTTGAAATGGTGATGTCACTCCCGTGTAGCTGAAGATAATCTAGTACGTAGGCCAGGAACAGTGCTGTGGATTTGCATATTCGAACATCTCTTCCTATACTTGGAGTTATATATCCTGCTCCACTGAGGAGCATAGGGCCGAAGTGAAAGCCTTCCACTGTATACTTAGGGGAAATTTAGGATTACTTATAGGAAAGACTGACTATTCTTTGCACCATATTCCCAGATGTACCCTTTGGCATCATTTGTGAAGCAGTCATTATATGTTCCCTAAGGCTGGTCTGCTATATTTGCTGGAATAGAAAGACATTGATGGTGGCAAATGAGCCCTGGTGCATTTATCAGCAGGATTACAGGAGGCAGAGCCATAGCTAGCCTCTTTTGTGGAAAGAACAATAAAATGTGACGTGTGACATAATGCGCCCCGCCTCCAGGATGTGTTTTTTTATTATTATTATTATGTTTTAATTATTTTTAAACAGCACCCTGATATATGCCTTTTAAAATAGAAAACGAAATTGAGGACACAAAGTCCTGAATCTCTTTTTCTGCATCCCCTGTTATAAATTAATGGAAAGTTCAGAGGCTACCTATTCATTCGCATAGTACTATGTGTCCCCAGTTATTTACTGGAGTGATCAGCTGATCGCTCCAGGATTTGCTCTGCACACAGAGGATAGATACAGGATCCTCTACCGCTTGGCCACGCGCAGAGGGGCGGCAAAGCCGGCATCCTTTCCTCTGGATCTCTGCTGCTCTCCCCCATCTGTATGGGCTGAGGCAGCAGGGTTCTGAGGAGAAGTGAAGAGCTGAAGCCGACGGGGGGGATTTGGAGGAGGGAACTGTCACTTTAGAATGGCCCTGTGGTGAGGAGAGAGAGAGCCGCCGGCTGTCAGATCCTGGCCGAGCGTCTCTCTCTCCTCACCGCTCTGCAATGCTGATGTGGCTCCCTCCTACACCCCCTCTGCAGCCCTCCACTTCTCCTCGGATACCCGCTGCCTCTGCCCATACCAATGGGGAAGAGCAGCGGGGATCCAGAGGAGAAGCTGCAGGCTGTGCCGCCCCATGGCTCAGCGCCGTGCTGAGCCCTGGCTGTGCCCCCCCGCACCTGCGCCCCCCCCGCACCTGCGTCCGAGGCAAGAGCCTCAGTCGCCTCACCCTCGATACGGCCCTGACTGGAAGAGGTGCGGTCCCCAGATACTTGATCAGGTGTCTGCTTTAACTACATGCTGTGCATGCATACCATACAGGGGAGGTCTTCAGTTGGGATTCACTTGTGGCTAAGCCCAGGGACCATGCTATTGTATACACAGCGCTCCAAGCCATTGTTTGAGCTGAATTGTTGTTTCATTCATGATTTCAACAATAAATACCCTCCGTCACTTTGCTCATTCAGGGCAAAGTGACAGGTTCTCTTGAAGGCTTTTTTTTGGGAAGATTTTTTGTTGAATTGAATGGTCTGGCATTTTTCTTTTTCGATTTTGCTCATCTCTAGTGGCCATTCACTTTGCAAGGGAATAGTCCTGTAGCTTGGTGAATAAGGTGAAACTCTGATGACTTCCATCATCCAATCATGTGCAAGCAAAAATACAAGAGGTTTTTTTTTTATTCCTTGCATCTTTACAAAGTGAATTGTCACTGCATTCACTATGCTAAGGGAAAATTCCCTTGAGGATTGAACAGCCTATTTGCCTTTAGTAAATCAAACCCAATGGTTTAATGATTAGGGGAAGCTTTGCTTGTTTGAACACACAATCACAAGCAAGGGAAGTTAAAGGAGTTGTCAAGAAGTCCCAGCATATCCTATTCTGTTATAACACCAACATTGTAATAGGCATACACAGGGGTGTCCCCGGCCTTTTCACCTCCTGAGACGGGGGGCATTGCTGATGGTGCACGTTCTGGGGCAGGGGGTTGATGCACACTAACGGGGGGTATGGATCAGCCAGAGGCGTCCCAAGGCGGGGTCACACCCGGTGCGAGTACCGGGTGACAACCCACAGTGACGTCATCACGTACGCAGCGCATGACATCATCGCGCATGTGCGTGATGACGTCACGTGCGGTACCGCTGTTGGAGGGGACATCACTGGTACCACTGAGAGGAGGGGACGTCACCCAGTGGGATAAGGTATGCCGCCGGGTCCCCTCCTCTCTCTCTCTCTCGAGCAACTGTTGGGCTCTCGGTCCTTGACCGAGTGCCCGACTTTTCAGAGGGGGGTGACACCAAAATGACTGTCAGTCATTTTGGTGTCACCCCTCCAATGGTGTCACCCGGGTGCGGTACACATCCCCCTTGTGACGCCACTGGGATCAGCCCACCTCTGGCATGCATCCCGCCCAGCTCACTGGCATCACTAGTCGCCAGGAGCTGGGTCGGGATGGCAGCCAGAGCATCCCAGGTTGCTAAGAGTTGGGCAGGGAGATGTGTATGGCCTTTACACATCTCCCTGCCCAGCTCTTAGAAACCTGGGAAGCCCTGGCTGGAAAGGGGGCACCAGGCACACTGCAAACATTGTGCAGCAGAGGGGCTATGCCGCTTTGCCTGCTACCCCCTCACGTTTCCCATAGAGGCTGCCTCATTATAGGGATAGCCCTCAGCCTGCCTCATTATAGGGGTAGCCCTCAGCCTGCCTCATTATAGGGATAGCCCTCAGCCTGCCTCATTATAGGGATAGCCCTTAGCCTGCCTCATTATAGGGATAGCCCTCAGCCTGCCTCATTATAGGGATAGCCCTCAGCCTGCCTCATTATAGGGATAGCACTCAGCCTGCCTCATTATAGGGATAGCCCTCAGCCTGCCTCATTATAGGGATAGCCCTCAGCCTGCCTCATTATAGGGATAGCCCTCAGCCTGCCTCATTATAAGGATAGCCCTCAGCCTGCCTCATTATAAGTTTAGTCCTCGGAATAATAACTTTAGTTGTTTCTGATAATACAATCAAAGCTTACTTTAAAAAAATCCCTTTTATGTAGTGAGTGCTGCCTTCCGTCTGCCCATCACTTCCATCAACTTCCTGGATTCCCAGCGTGCTTGGTGTCTCTTTCCCTGCTGCTTGATGTGATGCAATCTCTATTACTCCAGACTACATAGCCCATCATGCATTGCTTCCAGCAAGCAATGATAATGTTACATTGTTCAGAAGTTGAGTTGTAGTGAAGGCTTTATGATAGTGGTGACACAAGGAAGTGCATATTCACAGGGCTGAGTGAAATTGTGTCAGTGCATTGGCACCTTTTCGTTTTTGTCCATAGATACCCTTTACAATAAGAAGAAACTGGTAGCACATGAATGGGCGATTGAAGTGAAAACATCTATTCCGTAGCCGTTGATTTTTCCTAGTATAACATTTCTATTGCTTTAGTAAATCAGCTTTATCAAGTCCAATTTAATCCACCCAAGTTGTATCTAAAAGGACAATATTGGGTTAAACCAATGCTGACAAGCTCTGCCCCATGTGAGCCTGTAAATTGGGACCCTCCTGCTGAACGTGGGACTGTCTAGGAGCATGTGATCCGTATCATTGTGGAGTGTACATAGAATTCATCTCTAGGCTTCGCCCATTTTACAGCTTCCGCTCTTTGTCTCGGGATATAAACAAATTGGCGCACAAATTGATTTATCGGTATCTTTTCCAATAAAGCTTTTCCCTCATCTGTCTCAGACCCGACTTTGCTATGAAATCCATTTACATAATTGTGGATAAATTGCAGAGCTTGTTCCATTTTCAGACACCGTTTAGGAGGACGGATTCTTTTTATATGGTGAATCTGTCACAAGCCACACTGGTGATATACAATATATCTGATGAGGGGTTCAACAATAATCAAACATGACCCACAGAATGTGTTTTTCTGATTCCATCTTAATAGTAGAGGGAGTTCGGATTTATAGCACGGCTATGACAGCTGAGTTAAAGCTGAACTCCAGGATAAGTAAATATTGTCCTCATGCAAGAGTCCTGTGTGCTCTTCATTGACTCTTGGTGAGCTTTGTGTATTTCTTCCAGATCTGTGCAGCAATCCAGTGTGAGACTTGGAGCTTCTTGTAATAAAGACCGGTCACTGCTGATCTCTTTCCATGTGCAGGGTGATTGGTCTTGTCTCCGCCCCTCCTGTAGTTTTCTGCAGGCAGCCTGTAGTGGGTGGGGCCTGCTGCTCTGCCTTCTGCACAAGGTAATACCAGAGAATGCAAAGGCAAGTGGACCTACGAGTGCCCGACTTTTCAGAGGGGGGGGACACCAAAATGACTGTCAGTCATTTTGGTGTCACCCCTCCAATGGTGTCACCCGGGTGCGGTACACATCCCCCTTGTGACGCCACTGGGATCAGCCCACCTCTGGCATGCATCCCGCCCAGCTCCCTGGCATCACTAGTCGCCAGGAGCTGGGTCGGGATGGCAGCCAGAGCATCCCAGGTTGCTAAGAGTTGGGCAGGGAGATGTGTATGGACTTTACACATCTCCCTGCGCAGCTCTTAGAAACCTGGGAAGCCCTGGCTGGAAAGGGGGCACCAGGCACACTGCAAACATTGTGCAGCAGAGGGGCTATGCCGCTTTGCCTGCTACCCCCTCACGTTTCCCATAGAGGCTGCCTCATTATAGGGATAGCCCTCAGCCTGCCTCATTATAGGGGTAGCCCTCAGCCTGCCTCATTATAGGGATAGCCCTCAGCCTGCCTCATTATAGGGATAGCACTCAACCTGCCTCATTATAGGGATAGCCCTCAGCCTGCCTCATTATAAGGATAGCCCTCAGCCTGCCTCATTATGGGTATAGCCCTTAGCCTGCCTCATTATAGGGATAGCCCTCAGCCTGCCTCATTATAGGGATAGCCCTCAGCCTGCCTCATTATAAGGATAGCACTCAACCTGCCTCATTATAGGGATAGCCCTCAGCCTGCCTCATTATAAGGATAGCCCTCAGCCTGCCTCATTATGGGTATAGCCCTTAGCCTGCCTCATTATAGGGATAGCCCTCAGCCTGCCTCATTATAAGGATAGCCCTCAGCCTGCCTCATTATAAGTTTAGTCCTCGGAATAATAACTTTAGTTGTTTCTGATAATACAATCAAAGCTTACTTTAAAAAAATCCCTTTTATGTAGTGAGTGCTGCCTTCCGTCTGCCCATCACTTCCATCAACTTCCTGGATTCCCAGCGTGCTTGGTGTCTCTTTCCCTGCTGCTTGATGTGATGCAATCTCTATTACTCCAGACTACATAGCCCATCATGCATTGCTTCCAGCAAGCAATGATAATGTTACATTGTTCAGAAGTTGAGTTGTAGTGAAGGCTTTATGATAGTGGTGACACAAGGAAGTGCATATTCACAGGGCTGAGTGAAATTGTGTCAGTGCATTGGCACCTTTTCGTTTTTGTCCATAGATACCCTTTACAATAAGAAGAAACTGGTAGCACATGAATGGGCGATTGAAGTGAAAACATCTATTCCGTAGCCGTTGATTTTTCCTAGTATAACATTTCTATTGCTTTAGTAAATCAGCTTTATCAAGTCCAATTTAATCCACCCAAGTTGTATCTAAAAGGACAATATTGGGTTAAACCAATGCTGACAAGCTCTGCCCCATGTGAGCCTGTAAATTGGGACCCTCCTGCTGAACGTGGGACTGTCTAGGAGCATGTGATCCGTATCATTGTGGAGTGTACATAGAATTCATCTCTAGGCTTCGCCCATTTTACAGCTTCCGCTCTTTGTCTCGGGATATAAACAAATTGGCGCACAAATTGATTTATCGGTATCTTTTCCAATAAAGCTTTTCCCTCATCTGTCTCAGACCCGACTTTGCTATGAAATCCATTTACATAATTGTGGATAAATTGCAGAGCTTGTTCCATTTTCAGACACCGTTTAGGAGGACGGATTCTTTTTATATGGTGAATCTGTCACAAGCCACACTGGTGATATACAATATATCTGATGAGGGGTTCAACAATAATCAAACATGACCCACAGAATGTGTTTTTCTGATTCCATCTTAATAGTAGAGGGAGTTCGGATTTATAGCACGGCTATGACAGCTGAGTTAAAGCTGAACTCCAGGATAAGTAAATATTGTCCTCATGCAAGAGTCCTGTGTGCTCTTCATTGACTCTTGGTGAGCTTTGTGTATTTCTTCCAGATCTGTGCAGCAATCCAGTGTGAGACTTGGAGCTTCTTGTAATAAAGACCGGTCACTGCTGATCTCTTTCCATGTGCAGGGTGATTGGTCTTGTCTCCGCCCCTCCTGTAGTTTTCTGCAGGCAGCCTGTAGTGGGTGGGGCCTGCTGCTCTGCCTTCTGCACAAGGTAATACCAGAGAATGCAAAGGCAAGTGGACCTGTATCCTCTATGGCTTTTGAGGAATTAATTTTTGTTCAGCTTTAAAGACGCACTCCACTAAAGCAAAAGGAATTCTTTCAAAAGAGAAACACTTGCCCTTCCATTGTCGACCTGCTTTGATAAAACTAGCTAAACTGAGGTCTGATAGTACAGGAATTGGAGCTGATCTGATGTCTGAAGCCCTGCTTTCAAGAAAACTATGCTCGTTTATTCAGCTAGTCCTATATCTCACTGAAATGGAAAAAATGTAATCAACTGTGTACTTTTAAAGAGAACATTAATATCTAACCAGTCCCACACAAATGTCTGGCTTGAGAATGGAGATGGTGAGTCCCTCTGCACTCCTCACAGCGTTCCCGGCCCAAGCAGCAATAGTGGTGCTCGCAGTGACAATCATGGATGGCACAGTGCAAATCAACAGTAAAAAGTAGAAATCACCAGCACTCAATAAATATCGTTGATGTCCATTTAATCGGACCAATCGTCACAGACAAAACCAACACCCTGATGAAGGGTCCCTTCATCAGGGCGACAAGAATGGATCTTGGCTTGAGAATGGATCTCTTTAAAGGTGGCCATACACTTTACAACCATTGCAAGACCTAGTCTTGCGATGGTTGTAAAGTAATTTAAAAAACGTACGATCTGCCCATCTTGGAAGGCAGATCGTACTTGCGATCATCGCAAGCCCGCACCTCTGAGGGGCGGGCTTTCCGATGACCGCAATGCTGAACGGGCAGTGCGGCATTGAACTTACGATCATGCTAAAAACCAGCCGAAAATCGTACGATTCTCGGCTGGTTTTCTAGCATGCTCCTTAGACAAAAGACGTGCAACCGTACAGTAGAAACGGTTGCACGTCTTCATTCACACTACACGATTCTCATACGATCGCGGGATTTCCCGCAATTCTCGTACGAGAATCGTGCAGTGTATGGGCACCTTAAAGCAGTATAAAGTTATGCAGAGGTCCCACGACAGCTTCACTAACCTGCAAGTTACAAGACTGGCTTTAGATACACTTTGGAGTCTATTAATAAACAGTTCAGAGAGCCATTGGCCCTGCAAATCCCTGCAATCGTTCTTTCTGTGTGAATGGATGCATCAAATTAATGTTTCTTATGAATTGAGTGTATTTTCAAATGTCATCTGGTACTACTCCATTATGACCACTAGATGGAGCTAAGGAGCATAGGAAATCAATTCATAACATTCGCACAGAACAAACATTCACAGAGATTTGAAGGGCCAATGGCACAAGCCCTGAATGAAGGTCCCAGAAATGACTAATCTGAATGTCTTTTAAGGACGCATATGGTACAAGTTTAGTATTTCTTCACTGAAATGTATATTGTGGAAAGTCCCTAAAGCCAGTAAGTTAAACCGAAACTGCACGGAAATGTGCAAGAACCCTTTATGCATTAATAATGATAACAATAAACAGTTTTTATTTTGCCCCCTTTGGTCTGCTAAATATATCCTTTAAAGCATTTTGTTATATCTGTGCCGAAAAAAATTACCCATTGATCATGTCAAAAATTCAGAGCTGTCCTTTATCCTGTGGATACTTCTTGTGTTATCTCAAGCAGTCTAATTAGCCCCAGAGGCATCCCGAGGCGGGGTGACACCCGGTGCGGGTAGCGGGTGACACCCCGCAGTGATGTCATGGCGCAGTATCAGTAGTCAGTGGCATCATCACGCGCAGTAACGCTGTTACCTGCCGACGGCCATCTTGGTGATGGACGCCAGCAGAGAGAAAACGGAAAATTGTATACTTTCCTATCGGTAATTTTCCTTTCCTGACGCCAATACATGGCAGCATACAATGGTCTAGGGGCGGAGCCATCCCCATTGTATGATGCCATGTATTGGTGTCAGGAAAACGGAAAATTGTATACTTACCTATCGGTAATTTTCCTTTCCTTACACCAATACATGGCAGCATACAATGGGTATGGCTCTGCCCCCAGCCCATTGTATGCTGCCATGTATTGGTGTCAGGAAAAGGGGACATCACCTGGTGGGATACGGTATGTCGCCAGGTCCCCTCCTCTCTCTCTCTCTCTCTCTCTCTCTCTCTCTCTCTCGAGCAACTGTCAGGCTCTCTGTCCTTAACCGAGTGCCCAACTGTCAGTCATTTTGGTGTCACCCCTCCAATGGTGTCACACACCCCTTGTGACGCCACTGATTAGCCCTCCTAATTCCTATCTTGGACTAAATAATTAACAGTGTCTACATTGTAGAGAATAGGATTGGGGGAGGGTCTAATTAATTTAGCAAATGACAACTCGGCAGGGCTGACACCATTCAGTCCACAAAAAAGCTGTGTATTTTCAGCCCACTACAGGAAATTTAAGAGCTGAGTGCAGTTCTGGCAGATCTATAGGTATTTTTCGGTACTTGCAGGGTCTCTAAAAGGGATAAAACATTGGAAATGTGCATTTATTGCAGAGATGTACTGCATTTTTTTTTATTTTGCCCTTACAGGGGAACCATGGCAGCAAGGCTGAACCCAACTGGCATGCCTGCAGATGACACCCAGGCACCACTGTCACTTTAACCAGCTCTGTGGGTTTGCTGCGCGGTGTGGGTGCCCCATAAAATATTGCACTGGACGCCATTATTTAGAGTTGGCTTTGTGAATTTCCAGGATCGCTAGTAGTTTTTTAGCCGGAAGGCCCATCAGAGATTACCTTGTCGGGCTCCTAGTGCCAAAGACTGAAGAACCAGAATACATTTCCATATAGAAAGAGTAAATTTCCACATATGAGACAGAACTGCAGATGCTTTCCTCCTATTACCATTATAAGGAGGATCATTACTAATAACTCCCTGTAGGCTTTCAAAGGTGGCTTCTTATTGTAAAGAATCTCAGGGTCAACTTTAATGGTGGCTCCAAACCATGGGCATGAAACAGTCACTTTTGCACTGGCTCTGGCAGCCGAGATAAAAGGAAGTGCGATGTAATGAGAACAATTATCATATGAGGCTCAGAATGAAAGTTGCTATCGCACCTCCATTCACAGTGAGACGTGTAACCCTGACACATGCAGTCAGGCGCTTCTTTTTTGTGATGCAAATCCAATTTTCACCTTGGCTTGATTAGCAAAGCAAGCCTACACAAAATTAGGAAATTAAAGAGACACTGTCCCTTTACGCGTTCGGGCCTATCATGATAGCCCAACCCCCCCATAAAGTATAGTCCCGAACCCCTGCTCATTCTCCACCTCCCTGCTCTGTTGGGGCCCTTTCTCTGTTCTCTAATGCAACTCTAATGCAGTGGTTCTCAACCTGTGGGTCGCGACCCAAAAGTGGGTAGCACCACCCTGTTGAGTGGGTCACCACGTGCCTTCTGCTGCACTAGGTGAGAAGCTCCTCAGCCTCAAAGGGTCATGGTCTCTTTAACCCCAATTCTGCATATTCACAAATTTTAATTCTTCTTTTAGATTATGCATTTTTGGGGGGCAAAGAACAGGTCCTAGATAATTGAAAGAAGCTTCCATAATCCTTTAGGAGCCATTGCACCCATTTAAACTACGAAAAACCTTGGTTTCACATTCCCCATTGACTCCAACGCATTTCACTAAAAGGAAGGAATTTACCATGTCTTCCTGTCCCAGTGACAGCCACGTCCTGTTGTCAAAGGTACAGAAAGTAATGTGAAATGTCCTCAGAGGGGTACTGGAAGGACTCTTAACAGATGTATTCGCTCTTCCCAAGTTTGTCCAAGACTAAAAAAACAAGGTTTTGGCTGGAGTTGGCCCCTCGAGTCGATTGGGAAGGGCCTTTGTGTAATCTATAGTACAGCCCCAGCCAGAATGATCATTTGGTTTTGCGTGGTTCCTAGTGAGCAGGCGCACATGTACAAATCCAGACGACTGAGATGAGAGACTTTGGACCGGAGTCTTATTATGAACTTGGTGATAAACTATAAGGAACATTCTGTGACGTATGACATTTTGTGTTTTCTTTAAAAGGTCAGTCCAGCTTAAAAAGACATATAAAAATGAATCTGTAATAATTAAAAAATGTAATGTACCCTTTTAAAGGAGAGAAGGCTTCATAAGGTGCAGGGCGTAACTTTTTTTTAAAATACCATTGCTCTTTCCAGAGCATAATGAAGCCCCTCACGAAGTGATGATATAAACACCAACTCCCGGTTAACGGGTACTTACTGAACACCAACTCCGGGTTAATGGGTACATACTGAACACCAACTCCGGGTTAATGGGTACATACTGAACACCAACTCCGGGTTAATGGGTACATACTGAACACCAACTCCGGGTTAATGGGTACATACTGAACACAAACTCCAGATTAATGGGTACTTACTGAACACCAACTCTGGGTTAATGGGTACATAGGTGTCACGATGGGGACATATGGCTACATTAGTTTTCTTTTTTTTCCAGGCTTTTATCCCTTTGTTTTTAACCAATCATGCAGTAATATACATAACAGTATGTGTAGATATATATACATATACAGTATATCTATCAATCAGGAAGTGTCACCCTGTCTATGTGTTACATTATTTCTTTGTAAGCTGGACATGACTCCCCATCCATCTTGTACCACGTTGTAAATGGGTTTTTTTCCTCGTAGTAGGTTTATTCGGCCTCTCTGTGCCTGTAATACATCATTTGCTTCCCGTAGATTCCTGCTCATGATATTTATCACGCCGGACGTGATCTGGGGACTGATTTTCTGTTTATTTACTGAACAGATGCTGAGAAGGTTTTGAAGGTTGATGCAGAGACGTCATTGATTGCTATTCTGTCCCCTGGACGTGTGTCATTCTGCAGATATTCATATCTATCCTGAACTAGCCGGGGGCGAGAGAATCCAAAGTCTTAATAATGAAAGGGCATATAGTGTATTTTAAATAAATGATTTATGACTAAAGGTGGCATCTCCGACATGAGGGTTACTTTAGTTACTATAATATGGCGGACCTTATTAAAAAAGAAAAAAGTCCCTGAAGGAGGACCTGTTTCTGTTGCCTACATCAGCCCATAAGATTCTCCATTATTTCACTGCTGCCAAGACATTAACAATCAGCTCTCTGTGCATGCTTTAAAACAGTTGTAAATACAAACTGATAATAAAATCAAAGCTTACAGTAAAAAATCCCTTTTATGTAGTGAGTGCCGCCTTCCGTCTGCCCATCACTTCCATCAACTTCCTGGATTCCCAGCGTGCTTTGCGTCTCTTTCCCTGCTGCTTGATGTGATATAAGCTTAATTTCTCAAAACAGCATATCCCATCATGCATTGCTTTCAGCAAGCAATGACAATGTTACATGGTTCAGACGTTGAGTTGTAGTTCAGAAGGCAGGCTCTGTGAGAGTTGTGACACAAGTACATATTTACAGGGCTGAGTTAAATTGTGTCAGTGCATTAAGGAAGTCCATCCTATGGGCATCTTCAATGTAAGTTTACAAACTTCAAGGTATATATGGTTATAAGGGGTTAAAACTGGTGGATACTCAACATAGAAATACATATGTCTTTTTACTTTTTGACCATAGATACCCTTTAATTCTGAGGACTGCTGCCTCTCCCCTCTCATTCAGCTGCCCTAGGCACCGACCCACAACTGCAATTATGCTAAATACAGCCCTGCATGTGAAGGCACTGATTATACTACATGTCATAGGTAGGTGGCTTGTTTCATGGTGGCAGCCATCTTGGTAGAAGAGTGGGGCTTTACTTTATCATGTCACAGCTGCCCCCTCTGAAAACTGGTGATATGACACATGGTAGGGGAATATTCAAGAAGAAACAGGGGATGTAGAGGAAGCACTGGTCCATACATTGAATGAAGCAGAAGCAGGGAGATCCTTGTACTGTAGGTCTTCAGGTAGAGCTTCCTCTCCAGCAAGCAGCACGGTAGTGACATCACCAAATCTCAAGGAAGCACATTGCTTTTTTTCAGGAGGAATTAAAGATTGTTCGGGATACTTCTCAGTAACAATGGACATTTCTGGACCACAGACTATTCAGGATACTTCTCAGTAACAATGGACATTTCTGGACAACAGACTATTCAGGATACTTCTCAGAAACAATGGACATTTCTGGACAATGGACTGTTCTGGATACTTCTCAGACACAATGAACATTTCTAGATCTTCTTTATAGCATAGCCAATCCTTACTTTTTGAGTTTAGGGCCATTTTAATAAGTTTAAACTCCACTGACTGCTATAGAAGCTAACCAATAGAGAGGTTTCCGCTGAAGGGTGAGACGCTTGCTAGAGCTTTGCTTTGGCTTTAAAGAGAAAATAGTAGGAAGTATGAGACTCCATGGTGAGGATGGAGCCAGTATCTCATGAAGGTCCTACAGTATCATTGAGATTCACAGGAGATGCAAGAAAGGCAGAGAGGAATTCCCCACACCCTTGAAGGAGAAATAAACCCTAACTGGATGACCTTCTGTTTGGTCTATGCACTGTGAATAATTAACAATTTCTATGGTTTATTTTTTTTAATAAAATGTTAATTTCACCTTTTTTCTTCTTACTCTTGCTGATCTCCTACAGCACTTCCTGTGTACATGTACTTCAGAGTAGACTGCATGACATTTTGCTGGCTTTCTGATAGTGACAACGGTGCACCGTGCCTGTGCATCATGTATCAGTAGTTTCCACCAGGAGGGCATGCGTTGAAGTCACAATGCAGTGGCATAATTGTGAGACAGTTGTCACCCCATAACAGGAAGTGCCTGAACAATGACCTCCATGTCAGGATCACCAGGGATTATTTTAATGAGCATTGCAGATTTAAAATAACCTTTGAAATGGCATTAACATTATTCAGTGGTCGGGTTTAGATCTACTTTAACTAAAATCTGGGTGGACTGACCTTTTACTCTCTGTTGGCAGCTGATTATAAGCAATTTGCAGAATATAATGTCAGCATCTTTAGTGCGCATATCCTCTCTGATCAGATGTGAGGGAAACATGGATCATTTTATTGCTTAATAAGACGCGGCTCCCGGAGTTTAATTACATTTAATTTTTTTTTACTTAGTAAAAATGAATTAGAAATCTGCATCCGAATAAAATCATTTCGTTACAGTCCAGAGCAGACGTAAGCATTTACAGTAGACCCATCCTCAGAGATATCCCTATCATGCCTCCCCCCGCCCCACACCCATGCATCCTGGGCTCTGCTGCCCCCCCCGGGGCCGGATTTACTCTCTCTGCTACCCGGCCGGGTTCCTCAATGCGCCCCTTTCCCTGCCAACCCCCACAATGAAGATGTATTATTTATTTATTACCTTTTTACCGCTTTTTTTACTTTTTTGTTTTACTTTAAAAAAAAAAATTCATATTATTTTTTCATTTAATTTTTTTATTTTTTTATTTTTATTTATTTCTTTTTTTTCCCCACTTAACTTTATTGCTATCACACAGGAGAAACAAGCCCCTGTGTGATAGCATTTGGAGGTGACAGGTTTTCTTTATTGAACCTGTCACCTCCAATATAGGAGTTCTAGCACAGCACTGGGCTGGAACTCCTGTGACAGCTGAGAGGGGAAGGCTGCGAGTACAGCTCTCCCTTCTCAGTGTTTACACGGAGCAGAGCAGAGAACAGACGTTCTCCGCTCTGCTCTCCATCCTGAATGAATGTGCCTTGGGGGACCCCGAAAACCATGGCGGTAAGGGAGGCGGCCAGCGGGGAGAGGCAGCCAGGTGAGGTGGGGGCAGACCATGGAGGAGGGGGTGGCGCTGCACGCATATTATAAGTGATCTTGGTGACATTGCCGGGATCACTTGTACTAAAACACGAGTATCCTGCTCTACATTTAGCCTTGCTTTCCTGAAGCAGGGCTAAATGTAGACAAAAAACTACCCGCTTGGCGGCTGTGCTGCCCCTCTACTCCCTGCTGCCCTGAGGCCAGGCTTTTGTGGCCTTGTGGGAGAGCTCAGTCCAGGAAGGAGATGCTGACTGTGTATAATACCTGAACAAAGATGGTGCCATAATACTGTAGAACGAAAAAGATGAAGGCATTGTTAGGGGGGAAACTGATCTTTGCGATTGGTAATAACTACCTGGAAATGTTACACGTACACCCTACCATGAATATATATAGTAGGTTCACTTTGATGGCACAGTACAATGCTGTCAGTCTACTATGTTTTCAGGCACTGGGGGACTTTAAGGGGAGCACTTTGTAGGAGGGGCAAAGCACAGGGATGATTCCAGCAGTGTGATGATGCATAGGCAAGCAAGTGACACAAATAGTGATCAGCAGTGGCTCCTCCCCTCCTGGCTATACAGTATGGCAGGGGTGTCTGAATCACAAGACCGCATAAACAGAATCACAAATATTTGGGCAGGTAAACAAAATCTACATATGTGTATTTCAACTGTGTATTCAGCTGTTTGGCTGGGGCTCCGCGTTGAATTAATGAAGGAGTTTCGGAAATCTAGCACTTCATAAATTCTGCGCTGCCGTTAGGGAAGCTTTTCATTTGGAGACGTGCCATGAATACTCTCAGCGGCAATGCGGAAATTATATTGCTTATTTTTGCATGCTGCCAAACAGACCTTTGTGCCTGTGAAGCTCATGTAGATGAAGTCTTTTGTGTGAAGTCACAATATGACAGCATGAAATTCAAGGACGATGCTTTGGAGGCGTATCATAACCTAGAAGCACATCGCATCATTGAAAGTGCTGAAAAAGGTTTAACATAGATCTTAACTCCATTCGGATGACCTTTATTTTGCTAAAGCGCTGTGTATCATAAACCAGTGCTTCTTAAAGTGTGGGTCGCGACCCCATATGGGGTCCCGCAAGTGGACAGGGGGGGTCGCGATCTGAATCCCTGGGCTCCAAGCAAGATTTTATTATTTTCGTTTAATGTTTAGTGTGCAGTGTAGTGTAGTTGTTAAGGCCGCAGGCCCCCCCTGTGCACTTGGTACCTTCCTGACCACGTGCGCATGTGTGTGTGTGGGGGGTGTTGGGGGGGGAAGAGGAGAGAGACACTGACCGATGCTGAGAGGGGGGGTTGGTGTGGAGAGAAGAGGAGAGAGACACCGACCGAAGCTAAGGGGGAGGGGGAGAGAGACTTAGTGTATTTGACACCCAGGGCTGTGCTTTATGACAATTGTATTTTCTTACAATATTGATACAATTTAACAAATAATAATAATGGCCAAAAAGGAAATACAGACAGTGAAAATTGTAATTTTTCCTTTCATTGGTAGCCAGTGGAAATTTGCCCCAAACATTGATGGTCAGTGAAGTAATCGCTTACACTGGTGGTCAATAGAAAAGGGCACCCTTAGAGTTGGAATAAGGTCCCTCATATCAGTGGGAGAAGGACCCTCTTACATTGCTGATCAGTAGAGAAGGGGTACCTTAAATTGGTGATCAGTGGAGAAGGGGTACCTTAGATTGGTGATCATTGGAGAAGGGTTTCCCGTGGAGAAAGGTTTCCTTAGATGGATGATCAGTGGATAAGGGTTTCCTTAGATTGGTGATCAGTGGAGAGGGTTTCCTTAGATTGGTGATCAGTGGGGGAGGGTCTATCTTACATCAGTGGGAGAAGGACCTCCATACATTGGTGATCAGTGAAGAGGGTTTCCTTAGATTGGTGATCAGTGGAGAGGGTTTCCTTAGATTGATGATCAGTGGAGAGGGTTTCCTTAGATTGATGATCAGTGGAGAGGGTTTCCTTAGATTGGTGATCAGTGGGGAGGGTTTCCTTAGATTGGTGATCAGTGGGGGAGGGTCTATCTTACATCAGTGGGAGAAGGACCTCCATACATTGGTGATCAGTGAAGAGGGTTTCCTTAGATTGGTGATCAGTGGAGAGGGTTTCCTTAGATTGGTGATCAGTGGGGGAGGGTCTATTTTACATCAGTGGGAGAAGGACCCCCATACATTGATGATCAGTGGAGAAGAGTTTCCTTAGATTGGTGATCAGTGGGGGAAGGTATCTCTTACATCAGTAGTAGAAGGTCCCCCTTACATTGGTGATCAGTGGAGAAGGGTTGCCTTAGATTGGTGATCAATGGAGGAAGGTTTCTCCTACATCAATGGGAGATGGCCCCCCCTCTACATTGGTGGTCAGTGGAGAAGGGCTCCCTTTGGTGATCAGTGGGGGACGGTCCCTCTTACATACGAGGGAGAAGGTTCCCCTTTCATTGGTGATCATTAGAGAAGGCTTTCCTTAGATTGATGATCAGTGGAGAAGGGTTCCCTTAGATTGGTGATCAGTGGAGAAGGGTTTCCTTAGATTGGTGATGAGTGGGGGAAGGCCACTCCTACATACCTGGGAGAAGGCCCACCTTACATTGGTGGTGAGAGGAAAAAGGCTCCTTTTATATTGGTGAACAGTGTGGTGGGGAAAGGTCCCTCTTACATCAATGGGAGAAGGTTCCCCTTACATTGGTGGTCAGCGTAGAAGGACTCCCTTCGATTGGTGATCAGTAGGAAAAGATCTCTCTTACATTGGTGGTCATTGGGAGTGTCAGAGGGGAAAATATTCCCCTATAGACAAATGAAAAGGTCATTGGTGTCAGTGTTTAGTTGAAGGAGAGTCAGAAATTGCTCATTACGCAAGGAACCTTTAAAAACCTCTGGAGGAACCCTGGTTGGAAAAAGCTTCTTTGGACAGTCCTTTTAAAAGTGACAGCCGTGGACTGTGCTTGTGCAATGTGTATCACCACAGCCCCTTTTAGTCTCTATCAGGGGCTCATGTGACAGAGGGACAATACAGGAACACATTTAAAGGGACAATGTTTGACTGAAGACTTTCATGGCAGGATCACCAGGCATTAGGTAATTAAAGCTGCAGATTTAAAAAGATTGAATGCCAGGATGTACAAGGTGGCAGGAGGAAACAGCATGGATTAGGTACTCAACACACCCACAAGTGTTGAATAACTGCAGACCTGTTAAACGAGCTTCCTTCCTATGGAGACTACATGTAGCTGTTTCAATGCATATTACACATTGTTGTCACCAACGTGAAACCTGCTCTGAGAAATACCATGCAGCCATCACTGGAGTGCATGTAGACAGGAGGATACTGAAAACTCTCTGAAGGAGCTCAAGCTTTGTCTTTGCTGCCTGAGACCCCGCTGTGGAGATTCACTTTTTTATATGTTCTCTTAAACATTGCCACTTTATGCATCTGGCATAAGCCAGAGAGTCCTCAGAAGAAATCCTTGAAGTGTATGTAAACCCTAACAAGCTCTGCAAGACCTGAATACTAGAAACCATACTGAACCCAGGACTCTAGCTCTGCAAGACCTGAGTATTAGAAAGCAAACTGAACCCAGGACTCCAGCTCTATAAGACCTGAGTACTAGAAACCATAATGAACCCAGGACTCCAGCTCTGCAAGACCAGGGTACTAGGAACCAAACTGAACCCAGGACTCCAGCGTACTCCAGCTCTGGAAGACCAGAGTAACTGAACCCAGGACTCTGCAAGTAACTAACCATTTAGCTACTGTATGGCCAATTATCTGGATGTTGCGATGGCAGTATATACAGCTGATCCTTGTTAGATCTCTGCTATGCATCATAAATGACAGTCTTTAAATAGTGAAATAAAAGGACAAATTTTCCTGATTATAAATAGAGAGCATCTCGCATGTAATAATGAAACGTCCCCTTCCTGTGGAAGAGAGGTGAAGGATGATGGATTCACAGGCTTGTCACAATGTAACAAGTTAACAATCACCTGAAAAGCTGTTGTGACAAATCTGCTCTGTGCTCGCCGTGTTTTGCCTGAATAATATCATGCATATGTACTTCAATAGCAATTTTCTAATGTGAGAGCTGTGTGGGAGGATATTGTAGTCTTACACAGTAATTACAGTTATATTCTAATATCTACTGTCAATCCCCCATCCTATGGCACCAGGGCTAGCAAAAGGAGATATTGGGGGTCATTGGGGATGCCACCCAAAGACATTTAATAGTGATGCACATGTGATGCTGAGCCTCAATGACACTGAACGTTTAGAACTGAAATCCAGTGAATGAAATGGGTGGCCCAGGGACAGTCAGGCTTGCGCAGAAAGCATTGCTGATGCTGGCCGTGCTCCAGCCAGGAAACAATGAAGGCTTTATCTGACTTGTTGCTTCTTCTAATGCACATTATGAGAAGCTCACAGTGTACAGTGAAATCAGAGCAAGCACTGTCAGTCTAGGAGAGGTGCCGGCAGGGGTGTATTTACTGCAAGGCAAACTAGGCATTTGCCTAGGGCGGCACTTTCTAGGGGGGGGCGCCAAAAAATGCTGCCCCCAAACCAGTTAGGTAAGAGAAAAAAAATACATTATATTATAAATTATTCATAAATTACTGCTAGTACTGCCTGGACCTGATGCTTCTTTGACTGGGGGACAAACGTGTCCTCCTATGCCGCCTACTCTTACATATATGCCGGCTGCAGCTCCTTCCTCTTCCTGGTCAACATGCTGTGCAATGTATTGGTGTGTGTGACTTCCATCCAGATGCACTGGCAGTTATGCGCTGGACCTCCCTGGGAAACCGGCACTCAAATCTCTGACTTCATCCAGCGGAGATGCTTCCGCAGGACCCCAGGGCTGAGATCCAGCGGTCCTCGTGTTTATCGATACCTCCTGGGTGGTGAGTCCGGGGAAGTGCAGCCTATAAGCTCTATGCCGGGTTATGTCTCTAGAGCGGGGCAAGCTACAGAGCCCTGCGGCCAAGGCAGAAGGTTGGTAACTGCAGAATTAGAGGGCCCAGCATATGAAGGCAGAAGATCGGTGTTGCAGCTGCAGAACTAGAGACTAGCACAGCATGGCAGGGCAGGACAGGAGAGAATGGTTATTGTAGCTGCAGAACGAGGGAGCCCATCAAGCCAGGAATGGAGAAGGTGGCTATTGCAAAGGTAGAACTAGAGCGTCACCCTATGTTGAAAGGGTTGGTCTACCCAAAGGTGGCATGTCAGTTATAGATAGTGCACCTTGGACAGCGGTGGACACAGAAGGCTCTTCTTTGGACAGCAAAGGGGCAGCAGCGCAGTGATAAGTAATCCCACTTCTCCTTGATAGCACATGTACTCTTTAGTGGATCCTGATTGGCTGTAGTGCTGCCCCTCCCTCTACCAATCTGGGTGCTGCAGTGCCGGGAATGACCGGGGGCTTCCAATTACTTATGATTTTATTTCTGGCTTACCCCAGCTTTTCTTGGTAAGCCACTCCCCCAATACACCCCTCCCTGAAGCCTTCCTCACATTTTTATTAGCTCATTGTATACATATCTTAAGGGACCATTTACACTGTTGCATTATAATAGACACAATACAACACGCTCAAATGCATGTGCCCATGCATTTGCAGCTGCACACACAAGCATAGATCTAAATGGGCCAAACATCCTGCAGTCTTCGGTCCAGTCACATGACATTGTGTCTTCTACCTATTCTTCTGTCTGCGGCGGTGGGCAGTCTTAACTTCTGCAGAGGGCGGTGCCACATAATTACTCAAGTGCTGTTCCCTTCAGCATTCTCCTGTGAGTTCAGGGCGATTGGGTTGAATGATGCTGGGTTTGGTTGAATGGCACTGGGTTGGGGCTGAATGACAGGGGGTTGGGTTGAATGGTGCTGGGATGGGTTCAATGATGTTAGGTTTGATTGAAAAATTGTGTTTTTGGTTGAATGATGCTAGGTTGAATGATGCTGGGTTGAATGATGCTGGGTTGGATTGAATTATGCTGTGTTGGGTTGAATGGCACTGGGTTGGGTTGAATGATGCTGGATTGAGTTGAATGACACTGGGGTGGGTTGAATGACACTGGGTTGGGTTGAATGATGCCGGGTTAGTTTGAATGACGCTGGGTTGGGTTGAGTGATCTTGGGTTGAGTTGATTGACACTGGACTGAGGTAAATGACACTGGGTTGGTTTGAATGACACTGGGTTGGGTTGAATGATGCTGGGTTGGGTTGAATGATGCTGGGTTGGGTTGAATGATGCTGGGTTGGGTTGAATGATGCTGGGTTGGGTTGAATGATGCTGGGTTGGGTTGAATGATGCTGGGATGGGTTGAATGACTCTGGGTTGGGTTAAATGAAGCTGGTTTGGGCTGAATGAAGCTGTACTGATAGGTCTGAGTATTACAGCAAGATCTGCTTTTTTTGTGCAGGGCAATTAACATTTAAAAAAAACAAGAACGTATTAGGCTGGAGTCAGGCTTTGTTATGTAACTGCATTTTTTTCTTTTACTGTATCTGCCTGGAATGAAGCTTTATTATGCGGTCTTTTGTACATTGATTCATAGAGACCCCAGGAAAGATGATTGCTTGAAACTCCGAGGTTTTTGTGTTAGCTCCGGAGCTGTCCATCAGACATAGCTGTGCCTGTCACACATAATCCCACCAGAGAGGGGACCTTATCTGCAATCTGTGACATCGCCCGATGCTTGTCATTGCTCTGCCACTGACATTTATACAGAGATATTGCAGTGTGGGCAGCGTTCTGCTGACAGGTGAAGAATAGCATATACTCTCTAGAGCTCAAGCATTTATCATCTCACCGCAAAAGGTCATACTCACTACTTAGATGTTGGCTGCAACATTTATATATATTTATATATATATATTTCTAGAGTGAATCAGCAACTGCACTTGTTTTAGTATCTGCCTCACCCAAAAGGCTCAATCATATAGGAATCTACAGCAAGAGGGCCTGCAGTAGGGATGTGTGTGGGCTTGATGCAGGCCCACGCAAAAAATCCTCCTAAGGAACAATCATTTGCGGCCAGGGCATTCCTCGCCCTGTAGCCACACATAACAAAGGAGCAGGGAATGCCCAAGGCGAGGCACCAAGCTGACACACATGCCAAGCTGCAACACAAAGCGTAGATTTATTACCGTTCAGCAGAACATGTACAGATTGTCAACAATTTTGAGCATTGTGCCCTTCATCAGGCCAAATAGCGTATCTAAAGCACAATATTAGAATATTGCATTGTTGTTCAGCAACATAATATCTGCTGTTATTACTGTCGGCTCCCCTTTATAGCTTACAGGCCATGTGTATTGACATCTATGTGATTACATCATCATGCCACATCATGCATGCTGCGTAACACACACACATCACGTTGCTAACGTCATACCTCCCAACCCCCGTACATGTGATGCATCCTACTAACTTTATTTAGAAGCCCTATTAAAGGAATATTGATAAAAGTTGTGCTTTATATCTAGTGGGTGGGATGCACAAGAATGTCATGCACATCATATTCTAGATAGTTTTCAGATGAACTAACAAATAATAAGAGTGAAAATATTGATCTTTAATTAGTTAACCTGTGCAGTTATAATCATTTAAGCATAAGGGGTCTGTTAATAAACAATTCACAGGGCTCTTCTCCCTGTGAATATCTGTGAATGTTGGGCGAATAATTCCAAAAACGAATGTTCTTAATATATTTCTTCCCAGTTCAAATACGTGGCCACTAAATGGAGCTGATGAGAATAGGAGATACGTATTTATTTCCTATGCTCCTCAGCTCCATCTAGTGTCCATAATGTATTATTACAACACACTACATTCAAACTGTGAAAAAAATATATTTTGCCCAAAACGAACATTCACAGATATTCGCAGAGTAAAAGGCCCTGCGAATTGTATATGAATAGAACCCTAAATATGCAAATTCATCTATTAGGTTCTCTTTACGAAACAAAGCTGAGTATTTCAGTTGTCCGGTCTGGTCAAGCTACTAGTGGCTTTACCTATAGATAAAGGGTCACTTTAAAACTCCAAACATTGTGAACCTCTTCCTGGGACTACTACCTATCAGGATTACCTCCATCTTCCTCTACACAGCTGAAGATTAGTTAATACTGAATATTTATCTCTGTCTGCTGCGCTGTCATTATAACAAATTTGTTTCAACCAAATGCCACAAATGACAGATTCGTTCTTTAACGTTTTACGCTTTTCTCAGATTCCCTAATTGATAATAAAACGATCTGCAAACATTATTATTCGCTACGCTGAACAGAGAAAGGCAATGTGGTGAATTTTGGTATTAACGAGCAAACTATCACATCTGATACACTTCAGTATTTCAACAAAAAAAAGTCCCTTTACAATGGAAATTGCTGTCAAAAAAATGAATTTTATTAGACAGTCAGGTGACCACAAGAGCTAAATTCAGATCCCTCTATTTCAGGTGGCAATGCAGCTCCACAGGACAGGTGGTGTGCAGTATTGGAGCTCTGTGGCGATGTATTGCCATTTGTCCTGCCCCAGGAGTCAATTGTTATTCTTTGTGGGTCCCGAGTGAGATGTCAGATATGCTTGCATGGCGGTGTTTGGGGTGTGACGCTTTCATATTATCTGTTTTTCAGACCAGGTGTGTTGCATCCAACTGTAGTAGAGTACAAAGAAGCGGACATAGTTCCAAAAAGCACAGCATGTTTACTACAGGTACTACTACTTGCAGAATATTGTCTCCATGCATGTTAGGAGTGCTTCTAAACCATTGCACTTTTTGACGGTGTTTAACTTCATCCTTTGAATATGTATGTTGGTGTGTGTAATCCCTAAATATATATATACACATACTGTATATATAAATGGAGCAATATCGGGCAAGTGCAATTCATACTGGTCATGCTAACATCATTGTTGGATTACAATTCATTGTTTTTATTACGCATGTGATATTTTAATCTGTTTGAAAAAATACTGAAATTGTATATTTGCTAATTTGATTGGATATCGATAGACATGACACCTTAAATGTCCCATTTTGATAGTTGTTTTGTTTTGATACATACGTTGAGGGGATGTGGTGTCATGCATGCCCCACCACTGGTATAGCCCTATGTACATTTACTGTAATAAGCACATATAGTAAGCACACATAAGCACAAATAGGCGAAATCTTTCCCTGCCAATACTATGGTTATTTCAAATATCTTCCATCTTGATGAAGCCTCTGAAATATTTACATATTTATCTAATACTGTCTTGTTCAAACTATTGCTTTTACAAGCCAATATCTGTTTTTGAAAAGGCATTTAAACGGATTTATATCCTTTGTGGCTATTGAGGAATATGTTTAAATGAAAGAATTTTGTGCCCGGAGTTAGGCTTTAAAGAAACCCTTTTTATATAGACCAGCATGTCATTCACTGCTACCGGCCATTTATCATCACAGCGGCTGCCCGGGCTCAGTCCTGAGGTTTGCAGAGCTGAATAGCAGCTTTGTATGAAATAATGATATCTGCCGCTCTTTCTTTTGCTGGCCCTAACCGCAGGAAAAGGTTACCCACATCCCAGCGCCATCGCTCTCACCCGCTCCGCAGGTAGATGCTGCTTATCCCATCGCAGGAAGGTGCTCTATCACTGCCGGTCATAATTATCAGCTGCCATTAGGCTCAGCTTGGGAACATCAAAGAACTCCAGCAATTAGGAACTGTGCAGCCCACTCTGTCTTGAAGGTAGAGAAAAGGCTTCTACGATTCCTCTCCAGAGACGCACCGCGAGGACGAGCTCCATGATATTAATAGCACACACCTTTTTTTTTTTTTTGTGTGCTTGTTTAAACTAAACCAAGTCTATCTGCTCTTATGGAATGGTGATTAGAGTCTGACTCAAGAAGGAATTAGTGCAAACCTATATAAAGGTATATATAAAAGGTGTGTGTGTATACAGGTGAAACTTGAATAATTAGAATATCGAGCAAAAGTAATGTCAGTAATTGCTGCCAAAGGGGCCCAAACCAAGTACTGAGTACATATGCATGCTTGTACTTTTCAGAGGTCCGATATTGTTCTATGTACAATCCTTGTTTTATTGATTGCATGTAATATTCTCATTTTTTGAGGTTGTGGATTTGGGGTTCTTGGGGTTTTCATGAGCTGTAAGCCATAATCATCACAATGATGACAAATCACGGCTTGAATTATCTTGCTTTGCATGTAATGAGTCTATCTCATATATTAGTTTCACCTTTTAAGTTGCATTAGTGAAATAAATGAACTTTGCACGATATTCTAATTATTCGAGTTCCCTCTGTACATGCCAGCTGGGCTGTGTGCAGGGGGAGCGATCGCTGGCCTTTGATGCAACTTCTAAGGAGCAGTAATGAGCAGTGGCTTGGTGCAGACCCAGTTTGTCCAAGCCCATGCGGAACTGTGACTGACACACCACAAAGGCGCAGGGAATGCCCCTGCTGGAGCTGATTGGGTCGGGGGAGAGGTGTGTCTGCAAAACTGTGACTGACACAACAATATTATGTAGTTCAAAGCACATGAAATACATAATATACATTGAACTGCATCATATACATTGAACTACATACTATACATTGTTTCAACTGGCTCATTGCTATGTTGGGGGGTTGTGATGTAGCTGCAGCGGACCAAGCTGACCGGCATCACAGAATGGGGGCTGTTTTCTAATATTTCGTCTGTCTGTATTATATTATTTGTATTTCCACAATTGATACTTTTGTGTTTTTGATATATTGGAAAATTCTTCCATAGAAACTGTGAAATTAAAAAAAATTTAACACCTGCCAAAAAATATTTCAGTGAGTTATGCTTCTATTTAGGAGAATTTTAACGCCAAATTAATAGTGAACTTGTGTTGGAGAGCGGGTAAAAATTATCAACCATCCAGCCTAAATGCTTCCTAAAATTCCAGAGAAGGCTCTTATATTAGAAGCTAAATATAATCCACCCTCAGCAGGAGAAGCCGAGCTGCCTCAATTTCATACCTATGTTAACATCCGAAACTAACTGATGACAGAGAAAAACTCGTATGGCGCATGTCTACTTAGCGGGAGTTCATTAGCAAGCGCTTTTATTTGCACAGACATTTTTAGAGTGCAAGTGATAAACGTTTAGTAAATGATGTTGGATTGAAAAAAAATAATTGCATGTGATAACCGGCCATAATAAGACCTGCAAAAGCATGTCACCGTTTATTGTGTCCTTAACCCCTCCTGTACAGCAAGATGTACAATAAAAGGGGCAGCACTGTAAACTGTCACTGCACGGTGATGTTAGTCTGACACAGGGAGCTTGCTGAAAAGGGTAAGAAAAGAGAGAGCAGAGAGAGCAGGACAAACAAATAAATAAATATATATATTTATTTATTCATCAGTAGGGATGCACCGATACCAAGTACAGTACTCATTACAAGTACTAATATAGATACTTTTCCAGCTCCAAGACTAGACTAGAGAAAAATTGAAAAAATTAGGAGGCAGCTGTCATGTGTAAGGAGCACACGGAGCTCCTGGGATTTGTACATCTCTGTTTTAATGTATGATGGCCCTGGGTAATGCACAAGAGTGCCTGAGGGGCAGAATGAACAAGGATGGCGTGAGACCACTACAAGATGCATTTTGGCCTTCTGATTGGAAAATCATTGTGATTTTTGGTTGATCCTGTTTTATTGTTTCAATGTCTACCATGTTTCAGGCTTTATTGCTTTATTGCAAAAAAACATTTAGTACAATATTCTTCCATGGTATTGCTATGCAGAGCAAATTGGGCTTCCAGATAAGAAAGGCCAGCAGTGCCTGCCTAATTTTTGATTGCCCTTTTCTACTTGAAAATCCAGGCCATATGAATGAGCAGTCAGAAATCCAGTGACTTTGTCCCTTCTTGTGAGCTGAACTGAAATCTCAAACAATGTTATCAGCTCTCACAGTTCATCTCTTTGAACTACAGAAAACCTCTCCACTATGTTATTCAGGGGAGGAGAGAAAGAGGTATTTGTAGTATAAATTGGAAGGGATAACAAGGGTGACAACGCTGCTCCTCCATAGATGCAATACAGTGAGTGAGTGTTGTCACCCTAGGATGGGAAGTGTGTGACTGGCAGGATCACCAGGTGGTAAAAAAGCCTGAAAAAAAGAAAACCAATGAAGCCACCACACTCAAGGACTGATAAGCTGCAATGTTTAATATGTTGGCATAGATAAGATTTAATTTCACCTCCAATGCATTTTGCTTTACCAAATTTGATCTTGCTGAAATTTTGAAGGAAACTCAGTTTTTCTCCTCCGCAACATAGCAGTGGAATGACTCATGGTAGGTACATGTTACTAAGGATATATTTTATTTTTTTTATTTACGAATTAAAAATATTTTAAAAAACAATGTGGGGTGTATTTATTACTAATTTGCAGAGCCATCTGTCCTGCAAAAATCTGGGAACGTTCCTGTGTGAATGGAGGCAAAAACAAATGTTCCTATATTTTCTTTTCAGGTCGAATGTAATGTATTGTAACACCGCATTATGGTCAGTGGAGGGAGCTGAGGAGCATATGAAAGATGTATTTATCTCCTTTGCTCCTCAGCTCCATCTAGTGGCCATTTATAAATACACCCCCCTGTATTCTCTTTAAGGGCTAGCCCTCTTTAATGAATAAGGCTGCGCATCACTGGAGTTTGGTACATTTGCACAACATATTATTGTATGTTAAAAATAAATTTTCATACAAAATAAAACCAACTGTGTTCTCTTCTCTCTCCAGCTGTCTCTGTGATGAGATTCAGCGCTTCATCCTTTGGATTTGCAGTAAGTAGAGTTTAATTTATGCAACATAATAACCTGCAATGCTATTATTATACCTGCCCCCGGGAGCCACGGTGCCATGTGGGAATTGAATTCAGCGTCATGTTATAAATAGGAAGGGGGTTATAATTGTTGTAATGCATTATCAGCTCTGAATTAAATCATGATTTGTCTTGTGTGTTTTTGCCTACTTTGCTTGGCACATAACTGTAGGGCATGTTTACACTCGTGCGGTTTAAAATCTGTGCAGTTTATTTCGGCTTCTTTCAGATTTGTTCAAGTGTATGTTCAGAATTATTTAAGGGATTATGTTATAATTTGTAGGTGCTTTACACTGATGGTTGTGTGTGCTAGGAAGATATCATGTCCAAAAAGGAGTAAGCTTCCCGAACATGTGGGGGGCATCTGCACAGCTGTTCTTTTAAAGGGGCAAAACGGGCATTTTGTGCAGGTGTACCAAGAAAAGAGGCCAACCCATAGCCCACAGCAACATTAGTTTGGAGCAGAGTTCACAATAACCCTCCCTGTAATTCTAAAACTAACCTTCCCTGTACCCGCAACACTAACCCTTCCTGGAACCCCAACACTAACCTTCCCTGTAATCCTAATCCTCCCTGTAACACCTACCCTTCCTGTAACCCTAATACTGACCCTCTCTGTAACACCTACCCTTTCTGTAACCCCAAAACTAACCCTACCTGTAAGTGTAACACTAAGCTTTCCCTGTAACCCTCATATTGATTCTCCCGGAAATCCTAAATTTTACTATCCCTGTAGCTCCACAACTCTCCTTGTAATTGTAACCTTTACAATGTTCCTCCTGTAAACATAACACTAATTCTCCCTCTAACCTTAAGACCAACCCTCCCTCTATCCCTGATGTTAACCCTCCCTTTAGCCCTAACACTAACCCTTGCTCTAACCCTGCTTTTAACCCTCCCTCTAACCCTAACACTAACCCCCCCTCTAACCCTGACATGAAACCTCCCTCTAAACCTGACATGAACCCTCTCTGTTACCCTAGCATTAACCCTCCCTCTAACCCTGACATGAACCCTCCCTCTGACCCTAACACTAACCCTCCCTCTAATCCGGACATGAACCCTTCCTCTAACCATAACCCTCCCTCTAACCCTGACTCTGAACCCTCCCTCTGACCCTAACACTCACCCTGACTCTAAACCCTCCCTCTAAACCCTAACACTAACTCCCCTCGAACCCTGACATGAACCCTCCCTCTGACCCTAACACTATCTCTCCCTGTAACCCAAATCTTAGCTCCCCCTTAGGTAAACCTTTTGTTTGCATACTTACCTCTCCATCTCCAAAATCCTCTGCTCTGAACAACGCTACGTATCTATCATGTATGTGCGTCGCCATTCATTTTGAACAGCACCCCAACTCACATATATGGACCGGAAAAACACACCTGACCCTCAACACACAACTACAATACAGAACATGTTTTGCCTTGTGGTGCGGTGTGAATAATTGAAGCAAGTACCGTTTTTTGTGTGTGACGCACATTGAGAGCCGATTTAAAACTAATTGTGCGCTCATATATTGAAGCACCAAGCATCATGTGTCAACACGCAGGTGGAAATACATGCATAAGTGTGAATAGGATCTAACAGAAATCAGTACAGGTGCTTTTAAGCCATAGAAGGGGTGTGCCGCTCCTCTGACTAATTCTGCTGCATGTGTGTTATGTGTAGATATGAAAAGGAAATGTAACACTCACTTCTCCCAGGATCCAGCATCGGGTCATCCCCCCAGTGCATGGCCAGAGGTTTCTCAACATACACCCATGTGCATCCCTGTGTCTCCAAGTGCACTCTGTACATCCCCATGTCTCCAAGTATGACCTGTGCACCCCCATGTCTCTAAGCACACATCTATGACTCCAGTGTCTCCATGCAGCATCCTGTATGCTTCGCAATTGTTTGGCCTGTTACCCTGCACCATCGCTACCCTCTACCCTCAAATACTCTCAAATACTCTCCTGCAATCACCTGGACTGTCCTTCTCCCTGTGGATATGGACCCCTGTCCATGGCGGCAGAAGAACAAACAGGTTTTCTAGACTATTCACAGCAAAAAAGTAAATTATTCACGACACTAAGGACTGAGTAACACCTTTATGAGCGTGTTACTGCATATTTTTCTCTGGCAATGCCACACATTAGGGCAGCATATTCCCATTCACTCTAAATGAACCTGTAATCAGCATCAACATATGAAAAAAATCATACATTCACTCCTACTGGATATCACAGTGCACTGCAATGCACAGAGCATTGATATATATGTGATTTGTTGTGTTGGAGGCCGTGTGTTTTTGTATATACTGCATACGTGCGTTTGGGTAGTATTCATAATAAATGGTGATGCAAATATACATAGTGCCAATATGCTTTCCAGGTTTAACGTGTGTTACTGCAAATGCAAAGGTCTAAATCTAGCCTTAGGGCTCATTCACACCAGCACATTGTAGTAAAGTGCGTATGCGCTTTGTGCATTGTCGTGCCCTAAGATGCAAAAAATTGCAGCATGCACTAAGTTTGAATATGTGGAGGTGCGTGCGTGTTAGGCTGCACAAACTAGCGTCCTCCCATCACCCAAAGCTCACTATACCGGTATACTGAGACGCCGCAGCCGGGACCGAGCCCGACATTACTGTCTGGATCCACTCAGCTGCGTGAGTGACAGCTTTCTCTGCCTATCTAGAGGCAGAACCAGCTGCACCCGCCACCTCCCCCGTCCGTTCTGCCAGTCAGCGCTGGAGGATCGGACAGGGAAGGGGGGGAATCCCTGCAGGGAACCGTGAGTGACAGTCACGGCTCTCTGCAGGGACAGGATCAAGAAGTGAGCGAGCGATGGTATGTGTTCGCTCACTTCCCGATCTATTGAGCCGACCTGTGACAGTTTAATTGTCACAGGTCGGCTAGAACTATGAGGCTGAGTGATTTTCACTCACCTCATAGTTCTCCTTTAACCGCCTCCGGGCCGGCCGGCCAGGTGCTCTCTAGATCTGAGCGGGCGTCTCTAGACGTCCGCTCAGACATGCCCCCTTGCGCGCACCGCCAGGCGCGCGCGAGCGGGAAATGGCCGCAATTTAAAAACGGGCAGCGATGCCCGTTAATATACATGCGATCCGCCTCATAGTTTCAGTAATTTTTACTAATTATAATAAAAAATAAAACCCCCAGTGGTGATTAAATACCACCAAAAGAAAGCTCTATCTGTCCCCAAAAAATGGTGTAAAATTCATTTCAGTACAGCGTTGCATGACGGAATAAACGTCAGTCAAAGTACCGCAGCGCTGAATACTGAAAAATGGCCTGGCCAGGAAGGGGGTCTAAACACCTGGTCTTGAAGTGGTTAAAGACTCAACAGGAACCCGTCGCCTTATCTAACCGCCGCATGCCCGAAAACCCAGAAAACCATATACAGATATTAATACTAAAGCTGATGCTCCTAGACCTGAATGGCATTCGGGATCCGAATTTCCGAAATTTCTGAATACCATTCGGGAGCTCCAGAAAGCAATGCGGGTCTGGGAGCCATATTAAAGCTGAGGCTTCCAGATCCGAATGGCATTCGAGAGCTCTCGAATGCTATTTGGAAATTCAGACTCCATTCGGGCTTGGAGCATCAGTTTTAGTATAATGTATATGTAAGTAGTATTCTATAATAAATGTAATTAGTATTCTATAATACGAATGAATATTCGTAGCGGCAACATTGTGACCCATATATACAGTACATAAAACTAAACCTGAGGCTCCCAGACCCGAATGGCATTCGGCAGCTCCCGAATGCTATTCGAAAATTCGAATGCAATGTGCGACAACAGTATAGTGTGGAAGAGCCCTTAAAGACTCAACAGGAACCTGTGACCTTATCTAACTGCCGCATGCCCGCCCGCCCTTTTACTTATGGCACATTCCCTTAAAGTACCAAAGGTGCGGCAGGCATGGCTGTTTTTAAATGGACTGCATCTAAGTGCACTTATGGACAAGATATATAAGAGCAGCATTAAAAAAACAAACTACTGCCATTAGCTCCAGTTTTAAATACACTTAAAAGGAGCTGTAAAGTGTATAAAACCGCAAAGGTATGAATGGGCCCGCATAGCCAGTAAAATAAAATATATACAAATGGAGAACTGAAAGGTATTTAAAAAAAATATACTTTTATGGTTTAGTGGTTCTTTTAAAGACTGCTAATAACCAAACAATGAAAGTTTATTACAAATGAATGGAAAAAAAGATTATTTTACCATACTTGCATGTGTGAGCAAATGTCTGCCCTTCCGTGATAGCACACCATGCCAGCCTAGCTCTCTACCCTTAGTTCCAGCCACTCATCCCTCTGAAATGTATTTTTTTCAGGATGGCTGACCACCTTTGTTGACAATTGGATGAAATTATTTCTGTTATACTGTATTGGCACAAAGAAAAGAGTTAAAGCATGAATGGATCCATTTTTAGTATTTTTTCTGTTTGTAGCGCTTAGAGTGGAGCGCCAGCCAAATCCTTTTTGAAAAAAGAAATCATCATCTTTTCAGACAGGGCTGCCAGGAACCTCCTGAGGCATTCTGTACAAGTCTTCACCATTTTCTGTAGTTTTGGATTGCTATTGACTTCCTGTTCAGAAATTCTGAATTCCAGAGTTTTGCGGATTTTCTAAATACGCGGCAGAACCACTGGTGATAAACGCTTCAGTTCACTTAGATCTATTGCCGACTTTCTTTTATCTCTCACTGCAGGTTCTCTTAAAGGCTACATGAAAAAAATGTGATGGTGTCTCTTTAAGAAAGCCCCTTCCCACTATTGATTGCGTTGATTGTGAGTGTAGTTAATAAATAATCCCTTGTGTAATTTACATTTGGGTTTGGATACCAGCCAGTTGCAGCAGTCCCCACAGTTGCTTACAAAATTATGATTGTTTTTCTCTCAAGCTACAATAAGACTGTTTCAAAGATATTCACTGATTTCTATCATTCAAGATGAGCCATTGTTCTTCACCGCTCATGGATAATTTACAAATCCTTATTTTGTCTCTGGATATATTTGGAAAGAAGAATTCTCAAAATATCCTTATTTTTTTATCATTTGACCAGTCCCAAATTTAAAGGGTTTTTCTATTTTTTTCTGTAGAGTGACCCCATCCTTCCTCAAACCACCATTTTTTGGCAGGATGAAGGTTTTCAAGCTATCACAGTGATTAAAATGAATTTTCCTTTCCGAGAAGTAATGTATCCATGCTGGAGGTAGCGAGGGGGTATTTTGAACCTGGAACGTCACAGATAATCGTTGTTAACCCCTTCATGACTGAGGCCCTTTTTTCCATTTTTGCACCCATGTTATATTCCACATAGCGCTTCCTTGAACAGATTCTTTTAAAAAAGCAGCCAAATCTTATATAAATCTTGCAGAGAAGTATTTAATTTATGGCTATAAAATTGTAGATCATCCAAATCTGTCCGGGCAAAGGAGGTCATAAGATGACTTTGGGCACAGCCAACTACATTAGCTTCAGATTACCATAGCAAATGTTCATACCGTGCACGGTTTTATTGCCAGCTTTAGATTGAGGTCCAGCTGTGCTTGGATGTCTGACCAATCTCTAAAGAGTAAAAAATCTTCTGAGCATCTCAGAGATCTTCCAAACTCAGATGTTTATTTCACAGAAGCAGATCAGGGAGCAGACGGGATGCTTCTGCTATCAGGTTTTCGGGGGGAAGAGTAGTGATTGGACAGCAGCTGAAAAGGAGTGTCATTTTATACCGTTTATCCCACCTATTGCCCAAATTCATCTCAAATCTCATTACAGTTTCATTTATGTAACATAGTATAGGCTGCAGTTTCTTTCTAAAGTAAGAAGTTCAAGCCAAGTTTCAAAAGCAGATACCTTCATCTCTTTCCTGAGTGGCCCAAGAGCCAGTGGCGGCACTAGGGGGGTCCGTCCCAGACCCGGGTGACACCAAAATAACTTACAGTCATGGACCGAAAGCCCGATAGTTGCACGAGAGAGGAGGGGACCTTACCCCGGCGGGTGAGCGTCCCCTCCTCAGGTAACAGAGGGTGACATCATCATGCACATGCGCGTTGACGTCAAGGTGGGGTTTTACCTGGTGGCCGCTCCAGGTGACACCACACCTAAGGACGCTCTTGCCAAGAGCTCATAAATCCAGGCAAAGTTAAGGTTAATTGTGCCTTAAACTGAACCTACACTTAAAGCAGTAAACGTGCTTTAAAGCAAGTCCTCACTGACCTCTGTAGCTGCAGGCACTGTGGATCAATTAATCCTCAAACTTCACAGCAGAGCAATCTAGTCATTGAGGCCCCATTCAATCTCTTAGCATCTGTTAGCATAAAGAAAATAGTACAAAAAAGTAAATACATAGTAAAAAAAACAAAAACATCGAAGTTTGTCCACTCAGGACCAGTTTATTAAAATAAAAATTGGCTAAAAAGAAAAAAAACGCAACAGGATGGAACACAATGGAAGTGAACGGAGGTTGAAATTGCAAGTCAACAGACCTCCATTGACTTGTGTTTTCAGTCTGATTTTGGTGTGAACGAGCCCTTAAGTCAATCTTTACGCAGCTCAGCTCCCTCTCTTCCCCTTTTCCAGCAGTGACTCAGTAGCTTAGCCCCCACTTCCAGCAGTGACTCAGCAGCTCAGCTCCCCTACTATGTATTTAAATACATATCCTGTATATGTTAATACCGATATGATTTTTTAAACCATAAAAACCTTGAAAAACCAATAAAATGAACCCAAAACTGTTCTAATTTATCTTTTAAAAACACTTGGTGGGATGGATTCCTTTCAACTCATAACTTGTTTTATCTTTCAGTTTGATGCTGTCCTGGATGTTTTATCATCAGCAATAGTGCTATGGCGTTACAGCAATGCTGCAGCTGTACATTCAGCACACAGAGAATACATGTAAGTAGAACAATTTTTACACAAAATATCATTAATGAACAATCTCTGAAAAGAAGAAAAGATTCCGAATTCATCACAACTGGTATTTAAATCCATGCTGCTAAAAAATAATGAAAACATAAAACAAAAACCTCTGTGGTATACGCTAATTTAATTTAAATGTTATGATTTTGAGTTGTGCAAATTATGTAAACAGAAAAATATATTTTTAGGAATATATTTATGTGTTTAATAACATCACTCAAAGGGAATGAGTATGAAAATTGTCAGCATTGGACAATCTCTAGGTAGCATCGGGCTCAATGCTCTATTTCAAATGTATAAATGTATGATGTTGTAAATAATTTGTATTAAGTCTTTAATTTGAATTAATTAAATTTGAATTAATATCATCTGCATGAATAATACTCTGCTTGAAATGCATGGTAGGCTAGCAAGAAAGCCCAGCACTACTCTTATGCTTTCTCTCAGGCTTCAGTGTTCATCCACTAGTTAAGGTGTTGCTGTCTTTGTTGCCAATGTAGTTGCTCTTGGTGCATGGACCTTGGGGGGGGGGGGGGGTCCCTTGGGGGAACTTCAAGG
>NW_017306894.1:194506-195132 GCF_000935625.1 Nanorana parkeri
CTCTTAGCAACCATGGATGCTCTGGCTCGAAAAGGCCAAGTGACCCAATGAGATGCCGCCTGAGGCAAACACCTCAGGCTGGCTTATTATAGGGATGGCCCTACAGGCAGCCACCTTTTGCTACTTATTTTGCTGCTTCGTTTATTTGCCTCACAGGCTTTCTTTATGCCTTGTTCAGACTCGCTCCTTGCATTTTGACTAATTCCAATGCAAATGCATGGATATCAGAGACACCATTGCTGTGTTTGGATAAAATACTGCCCTTTATCAGCTTCTTTCTTCCCAATAAACATGCTTGCTTGAATGATCTGAGCGTGCTTGTCTACTTCACTGTTATGTCAGAGAAAGATCTTTTGGCAGTCAAGCCATGCCTGCATATCCAACCGCCATCTAAAGTCTAGGAACAGCATGACTTACTAGCAAATCAGTGAAACAGATATCATGTTCCCAAGTTAAAAAATTATGTGCCACCTCCCCACTGTGCAGAAGTTCAGGCTTAGATATACAGTATGTCATATAGAATTCTTTTGTTTTTCGGAAATCCACGGGGTGGCGGTGCGCCAACCCCTGAGCTCATTTGTTGCTTTCAAGTAAGCATATCATCTGCATCATGAACAACTGAGGTG
>NW_017306894.1:195161-201833 GCF_000935625.1 Nanorana parkeri
GACCCACTGTAAAGTCATGTACAGGACAAAATCTGTATGATACAATCTCTGTATGATCTTCTTTATATTTACCAAACTATGCCATATAAAAGCCTATCTAAACCATGTGTATCCAATCTCACAAACTATTGTTGGTGGAGCTAGAGGATATTATACAAGCATAATGTAACAAGCAGGTCATCTTAAAGACCAACTCTTGACAATTTTTAAAAAAATATTGGTTAAAAAAAATGCAAAAATCAACTCTGACTGCAATACTCACCTCCTATTTACAGCTGTCCCAGACAGTAACTCCATTTGGCCCATAGATGTCCTCAGTCTTTCGGGTTGAATGACACTCAGGACATACCTTGGTGCTAGGGCCTCATGACCTGCTCCTGTGCTGCCACAATGGTGCATAGAATATGATAATCTATAGCCATGGTTAATATTTACATTAATGTTAAATGAGAATTTATATAGTTTTATTTTCCTTAAGCCATTTTCTCATAGATATTGTATGGTTAATTCATGTGCTTCCATCTAGTGGTCATTTTAGTTAATTACACTCGGTTATTGCACATGTTTTCTGTGTTCCCACCCATCTATGATGTATTTCCCCTTCTTGCTCAGTGTGGAGTGTCATGGCTGCTTCTCTCAGGACCACATGTTAATCTGCATTGCATGCTTGGAAACATTATCATCTTTGACTGCCTTAAATACCGCCAATTCATTCATCTGCTGTATCCTGTTGTCTGCTGTAACCTGATGTACAGAATAAAGCACCTTTGTGGATGGAAAAGGTATTTGGTGAGTTCAGCTATCTGATAAGGATTGTCCACAATGATTAAATCTGCTTATACAGGCCAGGCATAGAGGTCTCAGCAAGGGATAAATTGCTAATGCAACAATCGGAGTCAGAATAGCTCCCTTAGGCTAGGTTCACACAAGTGGCAGATTTTCTGCCCTTTGAAAAGCAATCCTTTGTGACAACCAGTTAGCAGGTGCTCAGGAGGCGATCTGGATAGGGTAAGTATAAAAAAAAGTGGAGGAGGGGGGGCACTAGGGGACATGAGGATTAAGCCTGCAGTTGGGCGTTAAGTAGACAAGAGATTGCTCAGCCAACCAAACGCTACCTGTAAGTGAAATATCATATTTTTTGGTTTCTCTGGCCCGTAAAAAAATTGGAAGTATATACTGTATTTGAAACATTAGAACATAGAATATATAAAAATATAAATATGTATCAATAGGTATATACTGAATGATCCCTTTAATATTGCCCAATATTGGCATCTTCAGACTGAGATGGAGCAATTTATGGGTGGGAACTCCTGTGAATTTTCCGGCCACCAATATGGTACTGTGAACAATTAGAAAAGACAGGGATACATTTAAAAGAATTACAAATTCCAGATTGGAATCGTCAATGTATTATGAGTCTGATTTAGATCTATAGCCTGCATCCTAATTTCGCCAATTTTGTTTAATTCAAATCTCATGGCTCTGGCCGGCGTTCACCTTATTTGTTATCATTCAATTGATATTAGCTCTAGATCCGTGACACCATGTCTCATCTGCCTATTAAGAAAAAAGATTTGTTTAAGTCATTACTATTTTAATGAAATTTATAATTGCTAATTTTGTGTTTGCTGGTTAGACAGAGAGTAATGATATTCATAGCGAGATCGGTCCTTTATTCCTCATTATTCTGCTTCCACTGTGAGCACGTCAGCGTCTTGAGATAATTAGGAGATTGTGGATTCTAACGAATGTTTAATGAGTTGGCCCTGGTTGCTAAGGAGAGCGTTGTACTTGCTAACGAGGTAGAGCTGTGAGGAGGCAGGTTTTCCCAGAATCCTCCGCTAATCTGGTGGTGAGATCAAGGCTCCTTGCTCTATTGAGTATTAGGTGCTGAAAATGAGAGACCAAACCACTTGTTTACCGTGGTCCTCAAATGGGACAACGGGACCGATCTTCATTACCTGAAGGGTGCTCAACATTTCGAGCATCTGTTTCTTGATTGAATTACTTAAGCTAACGTTGATGGACGTCTCACATGGTTCTTGGAAAGAAAGTCAGTTCCTGGAAATGTGATGGGCCATGAATTCGCCGTATTTGGGGAAGTTTCAAAGTTGATTGTGCATTAAAACCTTCACAGTTTATTAGCGGACAAACTTTTATAATTTTTTCCAAGCAAGGCCTCCTATAGCGAACCTTCTGTGAAGGGGCAACTCATTCATGAAATAGAAGGTCCACTTAACCACACCCCCCCACCTATCCAAATACAAATAGCTGAACAAACCCATTGAGCTCAAAGGGTGGATAACATAATGGTTACTGGACATTTGATGAGTCTCCTGGATGATAAACATAAGACTTTTTGAGAATCTTGGGTAATTTTGTGCCACTTTGAGATGGATACAGATAGTGGGGAGCAGACCTGTCGCTCGTGTTGCCTCCATGACTTCTCACTTTTGGAGTATTGTATCCATACAAAGCAGAACCCTTTTTTTATATTTTTGCGGTCTTTATGGATTGTACTTTTATTTCTCCTGATCTTTCTATTTCCTCCTTTTAGTCTCTGGTATTTCCTTGTCTCTTCCCCATTCCCCAACCCCCACGTCCTCCCAGATGATAGCTCCCAAAATGTCCAGATACAACCTTCCTAGCCTCTATATTTAGCCATATATGCAGAAAGACATTGATTACTATAGAAATGCAACTATATTTGGTCAACTTGCTCCAGCCGTCAAAGTATTTCTCCCATTACTCACATTGGCGACTGTGTTCTCAAAGCGTGTTAAAGGAGAAGTATGGGGTTAAGGCTTTTCCCCATAGTTCTCCTTAGGGTAACGGGAGGACACAAACTAGCGTCCTCCCGTCACCCTAGGCTCAGTATACCGTGAGCTGCTGCTCGCGGTATACTGAGACGCCGCAGCTGAAGCGGATCCCGACAATTGTGCCCGGATCCGCCCAGCTGCGTGACTGACAGCTGGCTCTGCCTATCTAGAGGCAGAGCCAGCTGTACCCACCCCGTCCGTTTTGCCAGTCAGCGCTGGCGGATCGGAGCGGGGAGGGGGGAATCCAGCACCTCCCCTGTCACAGCAGAGAGCCGTGACAGGATCGAGAGGTGAGCGAACGCTGGTATGTGTTCGCTCACCTCCCGATCTACTGAGCCGACCTGTGACAGCCTCATTGTCACAGGTCGGCTAGAACTATGAGGTGAGTGAAAAGCACTCACCTCATAGTTCTCCTTTTAATCACAGCGTACCATGGTTGCGCAAATATTGACATCCAAAATTATAGTTTATTACTATGCCATGGTTGTAATACCTTCTGAAAACTCAATAAAAACTCAATAAAAACATTAAAACAGAAAAAGGAATACATCAAAAAATAAAGTTTATACACAAAAAAGGAAACTTACCTATGACTGGTCCGGGAGGCACGGGTGATGTCCTCAAAGAGGTCAAAATCTAGTAAGAATTAGCTCCTGCAATGACAGAGTATACAGTATACCGTTTCCTGCAAACTTAACTGACAGTAGAGGTGACCAATCAGAAATTTACAGCCAGCATTATTCATCACTTTAGGCAAGACATGTGTACCAATAACATGTCTTATTGATACATGTCTTATTGGTCATTTTTGCCACATGTTACCAATAACATGTGGCAAAAATGACCAGTAGTGCGAAAGTAGAGTGGAAAACCCCAAGGCCCTTTCCCATCTCTACATTAGCCTGTTATATGATTACAATATATCTAAATCATTTTTAGACCTTTTTCTTTTGTCACCTGGTGATCCTGCCAGTAACACACTTCCTGTCTTAGGGTGACAGTGCTAACTCACTGCACTGTATCTATGGAGGATGTTATCAGCACAGTGACTGAGCTTTCACCGACAGTTTCTGGTCACTGCTTACCATGGGGAGTCAGAGGGAGGGGGCTGCTGAACGTGCTACCACTGTGACAGCCAATCACAGAAATCACATGACCAGGAAGCCTGCCTCTGCTTCCTATCGTTCAGGACCCCTTAGGGCCAGAGGGAGCCGGCGCCACGTGGTTAATGAATGCTGCAGATTTATATTAATTGAAAATAACCTTTGAAATCACATGATGTTAAAGCTTATATGAGATTTTATTAATTGGGGTTAGATCTACTTTAGGTGCATGCCATTCCCAGTAGCAGGAGGGCTGCATTTGAGACCCCTTGGAATATAACTGGTTGACTAGGTCTTGTCTGTTCTCTAGTTACCCTGGGCATTTTAAAGGCATGACAGGCAATTACAACTGCAGCCCTGTGAAGCATAAAATTACAAAAAAAATTGTACAAAAAATAATAAAAGGACGGAATGAAATGTAAACGGAAAGCGTCATTAAAAATATATTTTGCCGAGGTATGTGTTCGCTCACCTCCCGATCTACTGAGCCGACCTGTGACAGCCTCATTGTCACAGGTCGGCTAGAACTATGAGGTGAGTGAAAAGCACTCACCTCATAGTTCTCCTTTTAATCACAGCGTACCATGGTTGCGCAAATATTGACATCCAAAATTATAGTTTATTACTATGCCATGGTTGTAATACCTTCTGAAAACTCAATAAAAACTCAATAAAAACATTAAAACAGAAAAAGGAATACATCAAAAAATAAAGTTTATACACAAAAAAGGAAACTTACCTATGACTGGTCCGGGAGGCACGGGTGATGTCCTCAAAGAGGTCAAAATCTAGTAAGAATTAGCTCCTGCAATGACAGAGTATACAGTATACCGTTTCCTGCAAACTTAACTGACAGTAGAGGTGACCAATCAGAAATTTACAGCCAGCATTATTCATCACTTTAGGCAAGACATGTGTACCAATAACATGTCTTATTGATACATGTCTTATTGGTCATTTTTGCCACATGTTACCAATAACATGTGGCAAAAATGACCAGTAGTGCGAAAGTAGAGTGGAAAACCCCAAGGCCCTTTCCCATCTCTACATTAGCCTGTTATATGATTACAATATATCTAAATCATTTTTAGACCTTTTTCTTTTGTCACCTGGTGATCCTGCCAGTAACACACTTCCTGTCTTAGGGTGACAGTGCTAACTCACTGCACTGTATCTATGGAGGATGTTATCAGCACAGTGACTGAGCTTTCACCGACAGTTTCTGGTCACTGCTTACCATGGGGAGTCAGAGGGAGGGGGCTGCTGAACGTGCTACCACTGTGACAGCCAATCACAGAAATCACATGACCAGGAAGCCTGCCTCTGCTTCCTATCGTTCAGGACCCCTTAGGGCCAGAGGGAGCCGGCGCCACGTGGTTAATGAATGCTGCAGATTTATATTAATTGAAAATAACCTTTGAAATCACATGATGTTAAAGCTTATATGAGATTTTATTAATTGGGGTTAGATCTACTTTAGGTGCATGCCATTCCCAGTAGCAGGAGGGCTGCATTTGAGACCCCTTGGAATATAACTGGTTGACTAGGTCTTGTCTGTTCTCTAGTTACCCTGGGCATTTTAAAGGCATGACAGGCAATTACAACTGCAGCCCTGTGAAGCATAAAATTACAAAAAAAATTGTACAAAAAATAATAAAAGGACGGAATGAAATGTAAACGGAAAGCGTCATTAAAAATATATTTTGCCGTGGAATTGGGAGCAGCGCATTCTGCTAGGTGCCAGGCGATTGACTGATTTGGGCAGACAGTCCATTCTTAAGGCTCAGCTTGTTTGCTCCTCAGAGGGAGAGTCTGCACAATGCACACAATCTGTTCCCCCAATCTGTCCTCTTCTATGTACCGGAGCACAAAACCTCTGCATGCCTCTGTATCCAGAAAAGCTCGATGTCGGGGGAAAAAAAACAGGATTGCATTTGGCCTTTTCATTTATATGTATAGGAGATGTCAAATAGATTGTCTTACTGTCAGCTCCATAAAGCAGAACTCCAAGCAGATATAGAGAGGAGCACCTCTGTGTGCAGTTCATGTTCTTTAACAAACAGTTATATATATTTTTAGCAGCACTGGGAGAGGGAAGGGCAGTTCTGGGAACCAATCGGGCTCTGCTGCATGCGCATGTGCCGACAGAGAACATATGAACAGGAGGAGTAGAGTTGATGACATCAGTTTATTGCTGCTTCTACTTTGTCCAATCAGCAGGGTGTGGGTGGGGAAGTATTTCCACTTTTGCAATCACATTGGAGAAACCCCACTCTATGTTTGTTATATGTTCCCATTCACACAGCGTACCTAAAACTTATTTTTAAAACTATATTTCCTACCTTTCATCTGTTTCTTTGGTGAAGGCCTTTGTGCAGATTCCAGGCTACTCTGAGCAGTTTGAAAGTAAAACTAGTGGGTCAAACCGAGGGACAGACTGAGCTTCCTCTCATTAACATACAATGCTTCAACTCTTTGCTATGTCAGATAGTGTTCAAATCTAGTTGACAACTGATAATGAGATCTTCCAGCACAGTACAGACAGTGTTAAGGTGCCCATACACTGTACGATTCTCGTACGAGAATCGCGGGAAATCCTGCGATCGTACGAGAATCGTGCAGTGTATGAAACGCACACAGCCCGTTTGCAGTCATCTTAAGCCCGCCCCTCATTGCAGTCATCGTAAGCCCGCCCCTCAGGGGGGCGGGCTTGCGATGATCGAGAGTACGATCTGCCTGTCCAAGAT
>NW_017306894.1:201885-208583 GCF_000935625.1 Nanorana parkeri
TTAATATAGTAAAAAAATAAAACCCCCAGTGGTGAATAAATACCACCAAAAGAAAGCTCTATCTGTCCCCAAAAAAGGGTATAAAATTCATTTCAGTACAGCGCTGCATGACGGAATAAATGTCAGTTAAAGTACCGCAGTGCTGAATACTGAAAAATGGCCTGGATGGGAAGGGGGTTTAACACCGCGGATGTCAACTGGTTAAGTACTTTACAACCATCGCAAGACTAAGGTCTTGCAATGGTTGTACAGTGTATGGCCACCTTAAGAATGAACCCCAACTTAACATTACTTAGGAGGCAGATCAGGGAGGATTTAAACCAAAAAGTATATAGCACTGTGAAGTGTAAGCAGCAATTTTTTTCTAAGTTATTTCATGTGAATTAATAAATATAAAATAGGTGTTATCCCATCAAAAGTGGAAATACACTTTAAAGTATATGTAAACACCTACTGAAGGAAACAAACACATTTTTGAAGTCATCATTTTAGGGATAACATATACTTTGGGGTCTATTTATAAACACATTTCAGTGCTGTTCACCCTGTAAATATATGTAAACATTTGTTTTGGGCGAATAATGCTAAAAAAAGGTTCTTAATATATATTTTTTCCTGTTTGAATGTATTGTCATGTAACACTACATTGTGGCCCCTAGATGGACCTGAGGGGCATAGGAAATAAATTGTTTTAGAATAGTGTGAGGTTAGGACCCTGAAGGAACTCTACTCCCTGGCTCTGAAATTCTTTAAAGCCCTGATAAGGGGGCTGAGTTTCCCCTGAAACACGTCGGCCTTGCAAACTGGACCTGAGTGTTATGGTGTGGCACTTTAGTTCTAGATTTTTTTTTAATAGGTTTTTATTACTGTCTTTGTCCCTATTAGGAATATTCACCCTTTCTGTTTGTCCTGTTGAACACTGACACTGAGACAAAAAGGAATGAGAAATCCAAAATGTTACAATTTTCAATGGAACAGAAAAAAGGGCATTTTTATTAAATACAGACACCTATTCTGATGACAACCAACTAGGATAGCAGATACCAGGGGTAGGCAAACTCTGGGTCTCCAGCTGCAATGTAACTACCCATGAGGCATTGGAAGACTCTGGCAGTCACAGACATGACTCTCAGAGGTAGATGCATGATGGGATTTTGTAGTTTTATCACAGCTGGAACGTCAGAGTTTGCCTATCCCTGGCATTTACCTTTACTCTTCAGAGATTTCCTCTGACTTCCTGTTAAGTCAGATAGGTAGGAAGTGCAAGGAAATCTCCCTCCTGCCAAACCGAAAATCAAAAGAAAAACACCTGATAGGGGTTCCAATTATTTCTTGCTACCAGGGCCATCCCTATAATGGGGCATCTCATTGGGTGGTGGCTTTTAGCAACCTGTGATGCTCTGTCCAGCTTGCCAGTTGCCAGGAGCTGAGCGGGATGCCCAGCTCCTGGCAGCCAGTGACACCAGTGAGCTGGGTGGGGCGCCGGACTAAGCCACTGACAGCACACCCTCCCTACCCCAACCCCCACGGAACGACCATACAGTGGCAGCACCCAACCCCCACGGAACGACCATACAGTGGCACCCCCCAACCCACCCTACCGCCCCCCCTCCAGAACGACCACGGGCAGAACACCGACCCCCCCCCCCCACCCCACCCCACCCCCTGGCCTCACGCGGTGAATAGTGTAGGGACAGTCCTGCCTGCTACAACCAAAAAACAAAAGTTTGGGTGGGAGATACACTTTAAATGGCCAAAAACTGGAGCAATTGTGTAAAAACAATGTAATTTTTTGGGGCATTGGTCACCTGGGTAGCACACACACAACAGTTTTGCATTTATAGATAGAATGTGCCATACACAATTGCAGTTTTTATTGCCACTGGTTGTGGTTGGGGTCATCGCCAATGTTTAATAAATTGTCATTTGCTTGATGTTTGGCAAGCAAAATTTCTTTAAAATTAAAACTTAGACATAGACCGCAGACCGTAACCCCATCAACCAAGGCAGGAAACCTATGTTTGATGGTTTATTTTATGATTCGACCTGAACAAAATCCATATTGAACATGGTTGGTTAAACGGCCACAGACAGGTCTGATCTTCACCAGTGTGATCAGGATACAGGAACAATGTTATCTTAGGACGCCTGGATTTGCACCTTTACATACCTGGCATGCTACACCTTCGGCTTCACATCTGCACTCGCCAACTGTCACAGATTCTATTTTTAGGGCTTCATTAGAATATTGAATAAACATCACACTTTTCCTAACGATGGCTAGATTGCATGTTTCCAGATTTCAGTCTAATTAGGTTTGCAGCACGTTTTACATTAGGAGGACATGAAGAGTGTTTCAGTCTGGAGCCTGACAGCGGACTTTGCTCCTACCTCGTGTTGTGACAGCGCCAAGCTATTTTTGTTGTGCCGAAGGCGACAGATTCTCATGTCACATGTTTCAATTATTGTATCTGAAAATATGATTAATGCCACGTGTGCCATTTGATACGCTGGCACAGGTTGTATGTACATCACCCTGTGAGTGTAAACCGCAAGCATCCATTGTGCATATATTATGTGAAATGAGAGAGGAGACTGTGAGATCTCTGCAAAAAAACTTGACAGGGATATCAAAACATTATTCAAGCTAAGTATCTCTGAGTTTATTAAATTGCCAATAGGAGTAGATGGTGGGCACTTCAGGTGACTGCATATGGGTTTAGATATACTATAAGGCTAAAGGTTTGTGGACACCTGACCATCACACCTACATGAACTTGTTGGGCATTCCATACCAAACCCATGATCATCAATATGAAGTTACCCCCTGTTTTGCGGCTATAACTGTATATCACTCTTCTGGGAAGGCTTTCCATGAGATTTTGCAATATGTCTGTGGGAATTTGTGCCCATTTAACCCAAAGAGCATTTGTGAGATCAGGTACTGATGTTGGATGAGAAGACCTGAATCAGCATTCCAATTCATCCCAAATGTGTTCATTAGGGTTGAGGTCAGGACTCTCAAGTTCCTCCACACCAAACTCATTAAACCATGTCTTTATGGAGCTGGCTTTGTGCACAAGGACAAAGTCATGCTGGAACAAAAAAGGACCGTCACCAAACCGTTTCCACAAGTTTGGAAGCACACAATTATCTACAATGCATTTGTATGCTGTAGATTTAACAGTACCCTACACTGGAAACACCTCAACTCTAAAATTTGGTGGCCAAGAAGACCTTGCTCACAATTAACATTCCAAATTATTCCAAAGGTGTTCATTAGGGTTGAGGTCAGGGTTCTGTGAAGGCCACTCATGTTCCTCCACACCAAACTCATCAAACCATATTTTTATAGAGCTGACTTTGTGCACAAGGACACAGTCATGCTGGAACAAAAAAGGTCCTTCACCAAACTGTTGCCACAAGGTTGGCAGCACACAATTGTCTAAAAAGCCTTTGTATGCCTTAGCTTTTAACAGTGGCTGAGAAGACCTAGCTCATGATCAGTGTTCCAATTTTGACCAAAGGTGCTCAGTAGGGTTGAGGTCATGGATATGTGCAGACCGCTTGAGTTTTCAACACCAAACTCATCAAAGCATGTCTTTATGGACCAGGCTTTGTCCACAGGGGCCAATAATGCTAGAACAGAAAAGGCCATATTAGTAATTGTGATGGTCAGGTGTCCACAATCTTTGGCCATAGAGTGCATATACCTTTTCCCAGTAGTTATAATAGGCAGTGCTTTGGTGACATTGACAATGGGATTTGCCAGCGTTGTGTTCATGAATTATTCATTGCAGATCTCAGCTCCCGTAGGAAGGCTGCGCGTTCTGTACTCTGGTGTGCCGAACACTGACCTGCAGAATTCTCCGCTTCTGGTGAAGGACGTACAGGGTCCACGCGGCTTTCACTATTAAAATATTGTAAAATTCTAACAATAGGTGGAAACAATTCCATATCTGAAGAGAGTTATTTCCCATCGTATTAACATTTTATGTCTGCAGCATTGATTTGTGTTATGTGATCAGCCATTCCGGGCTGAGAAGATGTTTACACTGCTGACAACTGTTCTTGATTTTCAGAGGCAGGCCCAGGTCTGTCCCTGGAAATATCTTCTGCATTTTTTTTTCATAAATTCTTTATTTTCCCCAAAAAAATGTTTCCACACATATAACAAGTAATAGCGGCAAGGTACAATATTGGCCCTCACAGGCCGTAAAAGATATTCGTACATAACCAATATGCGGTGTTACACGGTACAACTAAGGCCGTTCAGGGGCTGATATAGATTTTTTCCATAAATATAACAAACAGGTAGCCGCAAGTCCCAGCCTAGACCAAGGCAGGAAACCTATGTTTGATGGTTTATTTTATGATTCGACCTGAACAAAATCCATATTGAACATGGTTGGTTAAACGGCCACAGACAGGTCTGATCTTCACCAGTGTGATCAGGATACAGGAACAATGTTATCTTAGGACGCCTGGATTTGCACCTTTACATACCTGGCATGCTACACCTTCGGCTTCACATCTGCACTCGCCAACTGTCACAGATTCTATTTTTAGGGCTTCATTAGAATATTGAATAAACATCACACTTTTCCTAACGATGGCTAGATTGCATGTTTCCAGATTTCAGTCTAATTAGGTTTGCAGCACGTTTTACATTAGGAGGACATGAAGAGTGTTTCAGTCTGGAGCCTGACAGCGGACTTTGCTCCTACCTCGTGTTGTGACAGCGCCAAGCTATTTTTGTTGTGCCGAAGGCGACAGATTCTCATGTCACATGTTTCAATTATTGTATCTGAAAATATGATTAATGCCACGTGTGCCATTTGATACGCTGGCACAGGTTGTATGTACATCACCCTGTGAGTGTAAACCGCAAGCATCCATTGTGCATATATTATGTGAAATGAGAGAGGAGACTGTGAGATCTCTGCAAAAAAACTTGACAGGGATATCAAAACATTATTCAAGCTAAGTATCTCTGAGTTTATTAAATTGCCAATAGGAGTAGATGGTGGGCACTTCAGGTGACTGCATATGGGTTTAGATATACTATAAGGCTAAAGGTTTGTGGACACCTGACCATCACACCTACATGAACTTGTTGGGCATTCCATACCAAACCCATGATCATCAATATGAAGTTACCCCCTGTTTTGCGGCTATAACTGTATATCACTCTTCTGGGAAGGCTTTCCATGAGATTTTGCGATATGTCTGTGGGAATTTGTGCCCATTTAACCCAAAGAGCATTTGTGAGATCAGGTACTGATGTTGGATGAGAAGACCTGAATCAGCATTCCAATTCATCCCAAATGTGTTCATTAGGGTTGAGGTCAGGACTCTCAAGTTCCTCCACACCAAACTCATTAAACCATGTCTTTATGGAGCTGGCTTTGTGCACAAGGACAAAGTCATGCTGGAACAAAAAAGGACCGTCACCAAACCGTTTCCACAAGTTTGGAAGCACACAATTATCTACAATGCATTTGTATGCTGTAGATTTAACAGTACCCTACACTGGAAACACCTCAACTCTAAAATTTGGTGGCCAAGAAGACCTTGCTCACAATTAACATTCCAAATTATTCCAAAGGTGTTCATTAGGGTTGAGGTCAGGGTTCTGTGAAGGCCACTCATGTTCCTCCACACCAAACTCATCAAACCATATTTTTATAGAGCTGACTTTGTGCACAAGGACACAGTCATGCTGGAACAAAAAAGGTCCTTCACCAAACTGTTGCCACAAGGTTGGCAGCACACAATTGTCTAAAAAGCCTTTGTATGCCTTAGCTTTTAACAGTGGCTGAGAAGACCTAGCTCATGATCAGTGTTCCAATTTTGACCAAAGGTGCTCAGTAGGGTTGAGGTCATGGATATGTGCAGACCGCTTGAGTTTTCAACACCAAACTCATCAAAGCATGTCTTTATGGACCAGGCTTTGTCCACAGGGGCCAATAATGCTAGAACAGAAAAGGCCATATTAGTAATTGTGATGGTCAGGTGTCCACAATCTTTGGCCATAGAGTGCATATACCTTTTCCCAGTAGTTATAATAGGCAGTGCTTTGGTGACATTGACAATGGGATTTGCCAGCGTTGTGTTCATGAATTATTCATTGCAGATCTCAGCTCCCGTAGGAAGGCTGCGCGTTCTGTACTCTGGTGTGCCGAACACTGACCTGCAGAATTCTCCGCTTCTGGTGAAGGACGTACAGGGTCCACGCGGCTTTCACTATTAAAATATTGTAAAATTCTAACAATAGGTGGAAACAATTCCATATCTGAAGAGAGTTATTTCCCATCGTATTAACATTTTATGTCTGCAGCATTGATTTGTGTTATGTGATCAGCCATTCCGGGCTGAGAAGATGTTTACACTGCTGACAACTGTTCTTGATTTTCAGAGGCAGGCCCAGGTCTGTCCCTGGAAATATCTTCTGCATTTTTTTTTCATAAATTCTTTATTTTCCCCAAAAAAATGTTTCCACACATATAACAAGTAATAGCGGCAAGGTACAATATTGGCCCTCACAGGCCGTAAAAGATATTCGTACATAACCAATATGCGGTGTTACACGGTACAACTAAGGCCGTTCAGGGGCTGATATAGATTTTTTCCATAAATATAACAAACAGGTAGCCGCAAGTCCCAGCCTAGGGCTGGGAAGGGGGAGAAAGGCTTGG
>NW_017306894.1:209391-211621 GCF_000935625.1 Nanorana parkeri
GGGGGGGGGGGGGGGGGGGGGGGGGGGGGGGGGGGGGGGAGTCGGTGTTCAGTCTAGGTCTGTCAGTAAAAGGGTATTTGTTCCAACATGGGGGTTGCTGACACTCCCTCGAGGGTGTGAGGCAAGCGAAGTGAGTGAGGTCAACGGACAGGGGTCCGCTCTATGTAACTGGGTTCGGGAAGTGGTGCGGAAATATGCCAACAGCTTGTTGAGTTGTATGAGGCGGTGGGGACAGGGAGGGCTTAGGTAGGCAGAAAGGGAGGGTAAAAGGTGGGGTGGGTACTCATACAAACGGGAAGAGGGAAGGAGGGACAAGACCAGGGTCCAGGTTGGTGAGGAATGTCACAGGTCAGAGCCCTGACGTAGTTCATATCTTCTGCATTGATATTGAATATGCATCAATATAACTGAATTCCTTTTTTATTTTTATAGAATGATGTTTAGTGCACAGTGATCCTCCTGGATGGTACGATGATAATACAATTAAAAACATCCCTGGAAAGGTTTTAAAATATTACCAGATATGGGCTCGGTACATGTTCAGAAAAATTGTGGTAATGCACATTGGAGTGGCGTACACTGACATGCCCTAAGACAAATCTGGCAACAATCTCTTTAAAAAAAAAGAAAAGAAAAGAAAAGTGAGAAAGATAGCCAGATAAGGATTGGAGAAGTTGGCAATAGAACTTGGAGGGGGTGAAGAGTCACAGAGCCAAGAATAGTCATAAAACCATTTGATAATTATTTAGAACTCTGCAGACTCTAGAGTGTTGTATAATTGGCTATATACTGATCATTAGTTCTCCTTCAGCCCTGTGGGCCAAGCTGACCATTTTCTCCTACAGCCAGCGGGGACGGGGGAGGGAAGCTCGCGTTTGGCTGGAGGAAGGTAAAAGTACATTTCTTTTGGACATTCCAGATCTGCAATGCAGTTTAGAGCGTGACGCACATCCGCCGTCCCTTGTGCTTTGCTGTGTGCCCGGGTGTCATATTTCTCAGAGTAAAATCAATTTTGCTGGTGCTGATCGTGATGCAGACAGCAGCATCAGAATAAAAAAAAAAAAACAATGCTGCCAAACCCTTCAGCTATTCAGCGGGCTCAGCGCCTGGCCGAATATGTGCATCAAGCCAGCAGACAATACATGGATCATAAAAGCAGAGCTGTTTAAGTGCAAGCTCAGCATTTTTCCTGTTTGCATATTTGAAATGCTTTCTTCATTTTCTCCTGAACTCCAAGCATATACAGTAGTTAGATACGCAGCTTAAATACATATATGGGGACTATTTGATGCAAAGAAATTTGCAATTCTGTTCAGCCTGTCCAGACAACACTGCCAGGCATCATAGCCAGGTCGGGGAACTCTTCATTCAAGTTAAGCTGCACAGTTTGGTCACCAGCACACCCAGCCTCCTGAATAGGCAATAAGCACACTGATAAAGTCATCACTCTGCTGATTCCTCTTATAAGCATATTCAGAAAGAGAGACTGACACCACTGCGCAATGCAATAGAACATGATTGGCTCAGAGTGAAGCCCCTCCCCCTCCTAGTCTGAGTGCTGCTGTGCAGGTGACAAAAAGAGGCTGCCATAAATAAAGATGTGACACCAGAACTCAAAAAGTGAAGCTTTTCTAGGTTATAAGGAACCTCTAGAAATGTTAATTGTGTCTAAGTAGTATCATGAAAAATAATCCTAAAAAAAGCAGAGCGCCTCCTGGTATGTGAGGGTGCCTCGGCGCTCCTCTGTCTCATAACTGTATCTGCAGCATGGAATTTAAAGCACTGCTTCCTCTGACTGCCAGTCTCAGGAGATTTTGAGTAAAATTAAGACTGTTTTCCTTGCTGGAGGCTCTGACGTGAGGAAGCAAAGCCCTGCCTCTATCAAGATGGCCGCCTCCACACAGATACATAGTGCAAACATAACATGGTAAGTCAGTAATGGGAAAACATCAGCTGCAGAGAGACCACAGACAAAGCTGGTGACTAGTCCTTTGCCCTCTAGACCTCAGATACTCTTTAAGTTAATTGTACATTTATTTTAGTGAACACATAACTGAAGTCATTTATATAGTCTTTTAAATCCACATTAGGTTCAGCTTTTAGTACCTTTCTTCATCTTTATTTAGCTGGGGTGCCAATAAATATGAACGGCATTGCAACAAAGTTTGTATGCTGCGGTAACACTAGTTACTAGTGCAAACAAACAATTTAGTAATAACTTTAAAGAACC
>NW_017306894.1:211948-212623 GCF_000935625.1 Nanorana parkeri
AGAAAAAACTTAAAAACACCCCCCCCCCCCCTTTCATTTCTGTATACACCGCTTTGTCAGCCAATCACAGTGCTCTCATTGTATGATGGGTCAGCAAATAAGGGACCGGGCCTTGCCTATGAAATTGGAGAAGCCAAGAGACAAATAATAAAGGTGGTTGCAGACACTTTACCCTGACTGGTCATTTTTCAAGGAGTTACGGTTGAGTTTCTTGGTCTGCACAGCTGCCACGCTCCATTACAAGAGGGCCAAAGTCCTGCTGTTGGATATTTCATTTAACTTAAAAAGAACACCACGGGAGGCAGGGAAACGTTCCAGGGTGAACAGTAACTTGAAAATCTCCAAGGTAGGTGGGAACAGAGGCAGGACCTATGGTAGGAAGATCTACAAAGACAATGGATGACTCGCTCCAGTAACACTTTTTTGGTGAATTGACCCTTAAAAAAAGCTGGAGGGATAGCATATATTTAAAGTGCATGTGAACCCAAATATTGATTAAAGGCACTTTTTTTTGTATCTGTTTGATAAGTGCAAAACATTCCTGTCAGTCCTGCCAGAAATCCAGTAAGCTTGAAACTATCTGTAGTGAACCATCAGCACCATGACCCTGCTGCGCCAAAATCTGAAAGCAGACCATCACCCTGTCTACTCATTTTACCTCATTCCCCTCCAACC
>NW_017306894.1:213208-214186 GCF_000935625.1 Nanorana parkeri
CCCTTCCCCCCTCTTCTTTTTATTTTGGGACCTCTTCCACTTCCGGGATCCTTGCCTTGGTCAAAAATCACATCCCTGTGGCTCCCATACACCTGGAGGCCTCGGGGCGCTCTTCAGCACATGAGCATCTACAGTATATGTTCATCATCAGAAGGCCAGTTGTCTCTTCCTGTTTTTTTTTTAACCGACCCCCTAAAGACAAGCTGCGTTGCATGTGCGTCATTGGGGGGCTGGCTTCAGATACCCGGATAAGACATCCAGCCCTTTGATGATGTCAGTAAAAATGATGGCCGCCCACGTGGGACCTGGTGTTCAGTTAAAAAGTTGACGGATTGCAAGGACAACGCAGCACTTGTTAGACGTGTGAGTATGTAATTTCAGGATAATCCAGCAAACAAAATAAGTGGGATTGCAAAAAACAAAACAAAACATGGGAATGAGTTAAGTTCTTCTTTTTAGGAGTCTTATGAGCCCTGTCCGGTTTACAACTGAATTACGGATACCTACCCTCTATGTTATGTAGATAAGGGGAGGGGAGGTCTTCTGTGGTCCACATCAGGAGCGAGCAGCCTAGGGTGACTACGTTGCTCCTCCATAGATACTAGGGATGCACCGATACCAGTATTTTGGTACCGAGTATGAGTACCGATAATTTTTTTTCAGTACCCGCCGATACCAATTACAGAGTAACGGAAGTCCCATTCAGGAAGCCAGGTGGAGTGTAATGACTCGCCACCTGGCTTCCTGATTAACAAGAAAGTCGGCTCTTACCTTATTATGTGCAGCCTGTCACCCCCGGGGCCTCTCCAGCGAGAACGCGGCCTTCGCCCGGTAACCAGCCATGAGATGACGAGGGAGCATGAAGCCAGCTTCCCGGCCAATCAGAAAGCAGGGCGTCGCGTCATTAGACGGCGCCCGGCTTCCTGATTGGACGGCTCCGGCTGGGTACCGGACGAAGGCCGCATTCTCGCTGGAGAG
>NW_017306894.1:216012-218678 GCF_000935625.1 Nanorana parkeri
ATGAAGCCAGCTTCCCGGCCAATCAGAAAGCAGGGCGTCGCGTCATTAGACGGCGCCCGGCTTCCTGATTGGACGGCTCCGGCTGGGTACCGGACGAAGGCCGCATTCTCGCTGGAGAGGCCCCGGGGGTGACAGGCTGCACATACTAAGGTAAGGTAACCTTACGTCACGAGGCCAGCTTCCTGATTGGCCAGCTTCCCGACCAATCAGGAAGCCAGGCAGCGCGTCATTACACGCTGCCCGGCTTCCTGATTGGCCTGGAAGTCGGCTCCATGCTCTCTCATCACAAGTGACGAGAGAGCATGGAGCCGCTTCCCGGTCAATCGCGAGACCGGGCAGCGGGTAATAACGCGCTGCCCGGCTTCCTGATACCGGAAGTACTCGTGCTAGGCATCGGAGCATTTGGGCGAGTACGAGTACTTGCCCAAATACTCGGAATCGGCACCGATATTGATACTAGTATCGGTATCGGTGCATCCCTAATAGATACAGTACAGTTAGTGAGGTTGTCACCCTAGGACAGGAAGTGTGTTACTGGCAGGGTCACCAGGTAAATATAAAGGAAAATAAAAAATGAATGCAGCCATCACATCCAAGGATTGGTAAGCTGCAATATATTACATCTTTGTTCTCTGGTTTACACTTTAATATCCAAAATAGGCTTCAATGAAATCTATCACCAGTTTTGATGCCTCGAAGATATTGTCATTTCCAATATTGTCCTGATCAGATCCAGCCAATAGCATATCAGCAAGCAGCGATCTGCAGTATTGTCGCTGCTCGTAACTCTCCAGGGGGAAGAGATATCCAAGGAAAGGCTTGTCACGTACTCAGCTACGGAGCCACCGTTCACTTTCTTTCATCATTCCTGTTTTTATTGCTATTGACAAGGACGTCTCCTGTTCAAGGACATCACCTCTGTCGGCAGAATAAAGAGTTACTCATGGGGTGCATGAATAGCAATTGGCTTAGAACCGCAAAGCATGAAACAAAAAAGTTATGTGAAGGATATACTCGCTGAACCTGCCAATTAGGAACATTGAATGTTAACTGAGGCACAGGATGGGATATTCAACACTTTGTGTACTAATTTACTTTGACATCGGCCACAGAAGCAAGTCAAACGCTGAAAAATTGGTTTGGGGTAATTTGACGGCCCAATGGGGTTAATCCGCTGTTGACCTCCTATTATCTTGTGCGCTGGGGTGAGCTCAGGTAGCATACTCACCCAAATCCAATGGTGTCCTACTGTGATCCACCAATCCCCTGTCACAAACCAGGTCCCTTACTGCCATCTTCAAAAAGATCTGTCGCATTTGCAGACACGCCACTGGTCTATGTCAGGTCCCATAGACCTAGCAGAGACCTGCGACATGTCTTTGCGTGCGGCAAAAACCGCTGCACATTTTAAGATTGCTGCACTTCTCTGTCAGGTCTATTGGAACGGGTAGGGAGCCATTGCGTTCTGCATATGTGCAGATTCAGTGCATGACACATTGCGGCCATCTGTCAGGTCTGTGCAACTTGGCAGAGACGCATAGGGGGGGGGGTGTCTGCGCACGTTTAGGTAAATGTTGGTAAGAATTTGCCAACATTTCCAGACTTTTGCAGAATTTCAGGGAAAGGGAGGGGTAGGGTAGGGAGATCGTTTTTGCCTGTGGTGGGGCTTGAAATAAAAAACATTTATATGGCAATACACGAATAACACTCAAATATACAAAAAAGGAAAATAAATGCAAAGAATGCTCAAATGAGATACCATAAACACAGCCTGAAAATAAATAACGGAACAAAACACAAACCTTTTCAATAAAAAAAATTATAAGAATTAAACTTAATTTCTTTAAGGAACTGTCGTCTAGGCAGCTGATTGAGTGGACTTCAGCTGAAGAGAACATTTTTGATGATAGCGAACTTGGTAACTTCATGCAAAAATCAATTTAGCCGAAATCACTTCACTCGTTTCCAAAATCAAGCACGCGCTAACGTTTCAGCTTTTATCATAAATGATCATTTCTGATTGGTTGTTGAGGCTTTTCATTCAAAAATACAATATATAACATTTCAGTAAGAAATGACATGTGACATCTTTGCGAAGGTTCTCCCGTCTCTAACATATCTCCATGGAAACGCAGGTAGCGATGGCGGCTCTAGAAACATGTTGTCTCCACGGAAACCGTCCTTTACTCGAAATGAAATAAATTCTAAGAGAAACCAGCAGATATGAAATATGTTGAGGAAGGCTGAGTGACCTGCTGAGTGGCCAAAAATTTCTCAGAGAAACAACATTGGATCATTTTTAAAGGTTGATATAGATGCCGAGGCCGAAGGAGGAGAGAACATTTATTCATGGCAATTTTCTCTCATGGATTTATTTCTCAAATTTCTTAAATTATGGAAGAATATGCCAATATTTGACCAACTTGCCGATATTTGGCAACCAAAGTATGATCTTCATACTCGGTCTGGGTCAGTGGAGCCTTTGGATGAGCATGACTACCTTGCAACAAGGGTTTTCAAACGGAGAGCTCTGTAATGGCAGCCCTAAAAAATTTGGTATAATTACTAATTTACTAATTAATTACCAAAAAAGTTTGGGTTTCACCGTTCCTTGCTCTATCCATAACTAATAAATACATACCAAGATATATATATATATATATATA
>NW_017306894.1:218984-224114 GCF_000935625.1 Nanorana parkeri
ATAATTAGATAATGTGTGTCCTTTATATCTGCCCGAAGTTCAGCTTTAATTTCACCTTTCCAAGTGACTCCATTGCATTCCGTCAATTTCTGCCATAATTTCAGGAAAATGAAAAGGTCTCTCATCCCTATTACTTAATAGTTTCATTCATACATTCATCATTTTACTAAAACGAGGTTGGTGTGTCAAGGCTCCGGCTTATCTTGTGGGTTTTTTTTTGTGTGCAGGGCCTGTGTGATCCTGGGTGTAATCTTCATGGTGTCAGCTGTCTGTATCATTGGGAAGGCGATCCATGACCTCTCCATTCGGGTGATCCCGGAAGTGGTAAGTACCTCTCTAGGTGCGGTAGAAAACTCATTGTTACTATAGCTGATTATTGCCCACAATGCTATCATTTGCATTCCACTGGTAATAGCAGACTGGTCAGAAAAGTGGTCTTTATGGGGGTGATTTATAAATCGTTCACATAGAGAACAGCTATGTGAATGAGATTAGCTGCACATTATGGCCACTAGGTGAAGGTGAGGAGCATAGGAATTTTCTTACGGCCACTCGGTGGACGTGAGGAGCATAGGAACTACCTATGGAAACTAGGTGGAGGTGAGGAGCATAGGAACTACCCAAGGCCACTAGGTGGAGGTGAGGAGCATAGGAACTTCCTATGGCCACTAGGTGGAGCTGAGGAGCATAGGAACTTCCTATGGCCACTAGGTTGAGCTGAGGAGCATAGGAACTTCCTATAGCCACTAGGTGGAGTTGAGCAGCATTGGAACTTCCTATAGCCACTAGGTGGAGCTGAGGAGCATAGGAACTTCCTATGGCCACTAGGTGGAGTTGAGCAGCATTGGAATTCACTATGGCCACAAGGTGGAGGGGAGCAGCATAGGAACTTCCTATGGTCACTAGATGGAGGTGAGAATTTTCTATGCTCCTTGGCTCCATCTAGTGGCCCTAATGTGCAATAAATCTAGTTTGCATAGCTGTTCATTGTGCGAACGGTTTATAAATCACCCCCTATGTGTTAAATTATCATTAAAAGAAAACTCTTCAGTAGGCCACAATGTTGGTATTATTATTGCACTATTATTAAGGTCCTATTCACGCTCATCCACGAATGGTTAAACACGTTTTTTATTGCTCGATACTGCAACAAAGTTTAACACACAAACCATGAAGCATTGCGGTTCCATATATTTATTGCCGTGCCTGTGTTGGTGTGTGTATGAGACCATGTAACATTGTTCATTGATATATGTTTAAGGGTTTCAGCTATTTCTCAGTTCTACGCCCCGTTCACACCTGTGTGATGTGGCATCCCCGACGTGGTGCAGGACGTTATGGTAGGGCAGACCATTCATTTCAGTGGGCTGCCTACTGCATTTAAATCATTCTTAAAAAAAGCATGCTTTTTTTTTAGAATTGCTTTGCGCTGCAGGGTACTGCAGGGTAATAAGTGGGCATGCATGGTGGTACAATGCAAAGCACATGGCTAGGTGCGTTGAGATAACCGCAACTTACCTACCTATGACCAGGGCCGGATTTATTCTCCCTGCTGCCCCAATGACAGGTTCCTCAATGCGCCCCTCTGTATGCAGGCTGCATGCAAGTGATCTCGGCAACATCGCAGAGATCACTTGTACAAAACAAGCGGCAGCTTCCCCGCTGTACATTTAGCTCTGCTTGCCCAAAGTAGGACTAATTGTAGAAACAACTACCCGCCCGGCACCTGGAACTGCATGTCGCATAGGGTTGCCACCTTTTCTTCAAGCGAAACCTGAACACTCTAGCGACGTGCGAACATTTTTTGGGGAGAATAAGTTGCTGCTTATTCATATGTAAATAGTGCCACCCATTCATATGTAAGTATCACAGTTGAGACTATTTTCAGTGGGGGGCCAGTAGCCCCATCTTCATTTTGTTTGCACCTGTCTGCCTGACATCTAGTGTCCGAGTTTCTGCTGCCATGAAACCCGAACACAGCATTCCAAACTCGGACTGTCCGGGTGAATCCTGGACAGGTGGCAACCCTAATGTCTGGAGATAGGAATTCCACACCCCTGCTGCCCCTCTACTCCATGCTGCCCCAAGGCCGGGCCTCGGTTGGCCTTGTGGGAAATCCGGCACTGCCTATGACATGCGATCTTGTGCAATGTGGGGACATGCACGTGTGCATTCCCGCATTGCATAGATCTGAATGAGACCTCAGGACTTGTTCACACTGTGCCCGGAGACCTGCGCTTTTCTGTACCTGATCTATGCAGGTCTCAGCAAGGACACATACACACAATAGTTTTCAATGGGCTCCATTCACACCACAACTGAGCTGAGAGGTGCAGAAAAAGAAACACGTCTACATTTTTCCTCACTGCACATTCATTTTATGTAGCAAGGATAGATATCATAAAAGGCACTAAAACCTACATAAAAAGCATCAACACAGGTCAACTCGCCTGCGGTTTTTTTTAACGTTATGGTGTGAATGAGCCATTAAACATGCAGTGTAACTGGAGTGGCGTTCAATATGGTGAATGCGCTCTGAATGCTGCGCTGGCTTTGTCAGGAGCTTCGGAATACAATTCCTGTCTGTGATAATTACATTAATTTCATCAATGGAGTTCATGTCTTCCTAATACACAGAGGGTGGGGGTGGGGGGCTATGGATATGTACACCAATAGTATGTGACGCTGTCGTCTATAGAAAGACACATTACACCAGATGGCTCCTCGTCTCCGGCGCTGTCACCTCTCTGCGGCACTTTAACACATTTTGTGTAATTGGTAAAATGAGGGAGATAAAAATGTAACAAATTTTATCTCTTCGTGACTTTGATTTATGCGCATTGTGAAAGCGGGCTTATGGCATTCCTCGGACCCGGATCCTAATTAGTGTTTTAGTATAGAGCAGGGATGAAGCTGCAGATGTAGGGCGAGTCACTGCGTTTGTCATACACCCGGCCACCATTCTGGTGATAAACCAGAAAAGTGGCCCGGAGTGTCAGCTCTGTGGACGAGACTTTCACACCTTTATTTGTTGCTGTAAATCCTTGTAGGTTTACATTGTGGTCTTTTAAATTCAGTGTGTATGAGCCTGTGGGCCCCTTGTTGGCAGCGAGGGACCATCTCTGTCTTATGATGGGGGGGACAGCTGGCTATACACTATACAATCTGATTGTACAGCCGTGTAAAATCTCTTTGAAGGAGTATTAAAGTCTATTTTTGGGGGGCAAATATCTACTGATAGTAAGTAGTTAGCTCGCACTGCAATAGTCCTGGTATAAAAGTGTGTGTGTGGGGTCCAGAGCATCGGATGGGAGAGGAGGAGAGCGGCACAGAAGCTGAATGGACGCAGCCAGGCAGCCAGAAGTGCGCACGTCCGACAGGCACCGTGGGACCTGAGAAGTCTGCACTGGATCAGAGACCAGCACCAGCACTGGAGGGACTGTAAACTCTCCTATACAGTGTGCATTGCTCTGTCTGCTCCCCCTATAATCTGCATTGATATCTCAGCGCCCCCTGCTGGTGAGAGGAGAGCAGTGCATCCTCTGTGCTGTGCCATAGGAAGGATGCAGTTAATATGTTTGTTTTAATACAGCAAGTCTCTCCCCAGGGACGGAAAGCTCTTTAGAGCAGTGAGAGGAAAGCAGGCAGCCAACCTGTGTACTCAGCCATTGTTTACACATATATACTCCATGTCCATTATTGCCTTCTCCGAGGAGGCTACAATTGAATTATGCAGTGCCTGGGACACAAGGAAAGGTGACCGCTACAAGATCATGCTCCACTACAGCAAGGAGAGGAAAGATTCAGACTATTTGTAAAATTCTCTATAATACCAGACATTGCTGTGCATGTAATGGATACAAAACAAAGTCTGCTAATGTTCTGACGCTGAAGACCGTTCTAGCCTGTGATCATGCCGCCCTCCTCTCCGCCCTCCTCTCCGCACCCACCCACTATGGCTTTTCGGTCAGCTTTGGGAGGAAGAGCAATTGCCCCAGTTAGATTTTTGAAGGTAATCACTGTTACTTGAATCACCCCTTTCTGTCCATCCAGTCCTGAGATGTACAAACAGCACAGGCCTGTCAAGCAGTGCCGGAGACCTGCATTCTCTCTGCTGCAGTTAAGTAACCCTTACAGGTCTTGTCCCTCCCCCAACCTGTGATTGGATAGTAAAACAAGACTTGCAGTCTAGTGAGCTCATCTCTTTGTCACTCTGCTCTGTCCTCCTGTCCTGTCAGTATGTTCCTCATTAGCTCATGATCACTGGAGCACAACTGATTGGCTCTTTGTGTTGCTCCTCCCAGTTTGAACTCTGCTTCACAGTAGATGGCAAGAGGCTGATACCAAGTCACATTCAAGTAGTCACACTGCTTGCATTAAAAAAGGATTAATTTAAGAATTTGTGAAAGAATACATGGATGCATTCATGGGTGTCCTTTATATCTGTCTGGAGTTCAACTCTCGGAATGCAAAAAGTTAACCCTTCCAGTGGGGCTACCCCCGTGCTGCAAGGTTTAACTGGTTGCTTTTCTCTAGGGGCTCAAATAAAAGAAATATACTCGCCTGATCCACTGGCGTCCCGAGGCCGGGTGTCACCCGGAGCAGATACCGGGTGACACCCCTCCTTGACCTCATCGTGCATGCGTGTGACGTCACCACGCACATGCAGAGAAGAGGGGACGTTCACTCAGCGGGATGAGGTATGCCGCCGGATCCCCTCCTCTCTCCTGCAACTGTCGGGTTCCCGGTCCATGACTGAGTGCCCAACTTCTCAGGGGAGGTGATACCAAAATGACTGTCAGTCATTTTGGTGTCACCCCTCCAATGGTGTCACCCGGGTGTGGGCCGCACCCACCTTGTGAGCACACTGACCTGATCCTCTATTCCTCCTGGCAGCTAGATTGGTCCCCGCAGCCTCTCCTCCCCTGGGCTCCAGCAGTCTAAGCCCCGCTGACATCATCATGTCTGATATAGTCCATTCACCTGTATTAGATGTGAGGACGCCAAGGAACATACCACAGCTGCAGTGGAGGTAGAGAGAGGTGAGCGCTGACCCCTGTAAGACCGAGGATTAGGTGAGTATATCTTCTATATTCCGGCCCCTGGACCAAAATGAGCAGGTACCCCTTG
>NW_017306894.1:224248-234883 GCF_000935625.1 Nanorana parkeri
CCACTGCAAGGGTTAATATTCCATACTTGGAGTTCCTTAAATATAAATGTAACAGTATTACTTCATTGGGATTTCACTCTCGCTCCAATTACAATCATTGACAGCGTTCAGGGTCCGGGTGCCTCCTCACCGTCCCCCCTCTAATATACATCTACATATGTCATCTGTGCCATCCAAACGTAGTACCCATCTGCTTCCAGCAATATTCACCGAGAATCGAAGCCAAACGGCACTGATAGAAAAATGAAACGCACGCGGAATACGCAATTAGACACGACGGCTGGGTGATTTAATTGAAGCCATAAATCAGAGTATTTTATGGGGCTCCTGTATCTCTTTATTAACAGAAGAAAACACATGTATTGTGACAATGGGCTGGCACTCCGAGATCCGTCCTCATTAGTCTGCCACCGGAACACAAAAGAAAATACAGGCGGAAATTAAAATCTAAAATGGGATTTGCGAGTTTGGACGGACGCCAGCATGAGCACCGGGACTTGGAATAAAGCGGGGGCACTGAGATGGCGTGAATGCGTCTGGTCTTATACCTGGAGACCTGCATCACCTTAATGGGGTTTCAGGATCGATGGCCAAGTGAAATGTGATCAAGGATCTGTTGATGTTTCTCATTACCGGAGATGTATGATTCTTCCATTTACATGGCAACAAATCTTTGAAAAATTCTGTTTCCAAAAAGATTTATTTTTTCTGGATTTTTCCCCAAGCAGCACAAAGTTACAGGTTCACTTTATAGCCGCAGCGCCCCCACCAACCTTTTAGCTGATACTTTATATATAGCATAATAGTTACATCGTATTTGAAACACAGACAGGGACATATGACTACAATCCCTCTTCCCACACCCCAGACCAGTGGCGTAACAATAGCCATGGCAGCCCATGCAGCTGCTATGGGGCCTGGGGGTGGAAGGGGGCCTCATTAAGGATTGCAAAATATGCTTTTGACCTTGTATCCCCCTATGGCATTTCCAATCAAGAAGAGCTTACATCACAGTGTACAGGAGGAGGCTATGCAGACCGTTCTCCTGCTACATGTCCTTAATTTAGTTTCTAAGGGGTTGCTGGGAAGCCCCATCAAAGATTTGGTATGGGGCTCCATGATCTGTAGTTATGCCCGTGCCCCAGACATACACTATATTGCCAAAAGTATAGGGACGTCAAAAGTATTACACGCACATGAACTTTATTGGCATCCCAGTCTTAGTCCATGGGGTTCAATATTGGATTGGCCGCCCTTTGCAGCTATAACAGCTTCAACTCTTCTGGGAAGGCGTCCACAAGGTTTAGGAGTGTGTCTAAGGGAATGTTGGACCATTTGTGAGGTCAGGTACTGATGTTGGAGGAGAAGGCCGGGCTCGCAGTTCCCGCTCTAATTCATCCCATAGGTGTTCTATGGGGTTGAGGTCAGGACTCTGTGCAGGCCAGTGAAGTTCCTCCTCCCCAAACTCCCCCATCCATGTCTTTATGGACCTTGCTTTGTGCACTGGTGCGCAGTCATGTTGGAACAGGAAGGGGCCATCCCCAAACTGTTCCCACAAAGTTGGGAGCATGAAATTGTCCAAAATGTCTTGGTGTGCTGATGCCTTAAGAGTTCCCTTCACTGCAACTAAGGGGCCAAGCCCAGCCCCTGAAAAACAACCCCACACTCTGCCCCTTTGTTATAATACCGCTAACAGGTGACCGTGGAGTATTTAGTAGCAAGGAAATGTCACAGAACACCTGAATCCAATGATTTTGACAATATAGTGTATCTGAACAATAAGACCCATCTCCTTGCTCCCATTTACCTCCAAACTTCTTGAACGCCTGGTCTACAACTGCCTCAGCCGCCACCTTACTGCTAACAACCTCCTCGACCCCTTTCAATCTGGCTTTTGTTCGCAGCACTCCACAGAAACTACCCTTCTAAAACTTTACTAATGACTTACTAACCGCTAAAACCAAAGGCCACTCCTCTGTACTCATACTCCTGGACCTTTCTGCTGCTTTTGATACAGTTAATCATCCGTTACTCCTCAATAAACTCCATTCCCTTGGCCTCCAAGACTCTGTTCTCTGATGTTTCACCTCCTACCTATCCCAGCGCACCTTAAGTGTCACCTATAACTCTACTTTCTCTATCTGTGGGAGTCCCCCAAGGCTCTGTCCTTGAGACCCTTCTATTCTCCATCTACACCTCTTCCCTGGGTCAGTTGATAACCTCCCATGGCTTCCATTACCATCTCTATGCTGACGACACCCAAATATATCTCTCTACCCAGGGCCGGATTTACTCTCTCTGCTGCCCCAATGCCAGGTTCATCAATGAGCCCCCCTGTATGCAGGCTGCATACAAGTAATCTCGGCAACCTCGCCGAGATCACTTGTACAAAACTAGCAGCGGCTTCCCCTCTGTACATTTAGCCCTGCTTGCCCAAAGCAGGGCTAAATGTAGAAAACAGCCCTGGCGTCGGAAGATAGGAATTCCACACGCCTGCTGTCCCTCTACTCCCTGCTGCCCTGAGGCCGGGCCTCAGTTGGCCTTGTGGGAAATCCGGCTCTGCCCCTACCCACTAGCAATTTCTTAGGACTTTGGAATGACACCAGGCACACTTTTGCTCTAAAATTTGACTGGAACCATATTCCTGCTCTATATCTAAATACAAGAAGAATGAACTGCTGATTTTCCCCTGCTGATTAGTCAGCAATCGCAGCGTGATTTTACAAGGCAATTGTGACTTCTACATTGTTGTAATTAGTTCTGCAACACCAACAATGTAACAGTGAAGGAGCGTTTGAAACACATTCCAGTGTAAACTACAGAGCCTTGCTGCGATCTGGGATGAGAGCTCAGATATTCCAGCCAAAGGTCTGTTTGTATTCATATCGGGTAATTCTCCATCCCCGAGATCTCAAACCCTCGGTAGTACAACATTTGCAGCAAAGCACGGAGCACGTGCGTCTAAAAATAAATATTAAGCCCTACGAGAATGGCATTCCTGTAGAATTAAATTCAGCAGTGTAATTACTATTGCTCTCATGAAATGATCCCTCTTAATCCACAAATGTATTATGAATGGAAGCAGGAAGCCGCCTCTGGATCTCTCATTCCGCTACGAGTACCATTTGGCATCAGTTAACAATGTCATGGAAATGTGGAATCATTTTTATTCTGGCCGCACTTAATGCTCCAATGTGAAATTAAAACACGTTGGGATGGAGGAGTATCGAGAACAGACGAGAATACAGCTCCAAGTCCTCCCCATTGCTGGTCATATGACTAAATGCCTTGGCCTGTGCTATAAACCAGAATTCAGATAGCAAATTAAAAAAAAAGTAGGGAGCATTTCACCTATTGGAAGTCCACACACCAGTTCCCCCTCAGGGACTGCTCCCCCTCCCCCTCGGGGACTGCTTTCCAGAATTGATCAAATGGTGGAGGATCTCATGTTTACTGGGGCTTCCTGATTACACTTTAACAATAACTCAGCTTACACCCAGATAATGACTAACTCTGCTCCTCAAATTCAAGATAGGTAACAATGCTGTATCTTGCTGACTCACTACCTGCTCTCAAGCCCTCCCTCACTGCATCTTGGGGTGGACTAGTCTCACCTCCATCTCCTGTCCAGACTAAACCACCCTTCTCATCCTCCCATGGGGGTAAATCCTCCCATATTTACCCCCAGATTCCCCCAAATCCCTCCCCAACTTCACCTGAAACCTACCTCGACCCCTAAACCTGACACCCCCTGCCCCTCCCTTCATATCTGGCACCTCACAAGCTGAACACTGAACATCAGTCATCCTGGTTGGCTCTGTTCAGCTATATTCAGTACTCCCATGGCAGTCCTGTTTCTGGTTGGCTCTGGTTGGCTATATTCAGTACTCCCATGGTACTCCTGTTTCTGGTTGGCTCTGGTTGGCTATATTCAGTACTCCCATGGTACTCCTGTTTCTGGTTGGCTCTGGTTGGCTATATTCAGTACTCCCATGGTACTCCTGTTTCTGGTTGGCTCTGGTTGGCTATATTCAGTACTCCCATGGTACTCCTGTTTCTGGTTGGCTCTGGTTGGCTATATTCAGTACTCCCATGGTACTCCTGTTTCTGGTTGGCTCTGGTTGGCTATATTCAGTACTCCCATGGTACTCCTGTTTCTGGTTGGCTCTGGTTGGCTATATTCAGTACTCCCATGGTACTCCTGTTTCTGGTTGGCTCTGGTTGGCTATATTCAGTACTCCCATGGTACTCCTGTTTCTGGTTGGCTCTGGTTGGCTATATTCAGTACTCCCATGGTACTCCTGTTTCTGGTTGGCTCTGGTTGGCTATATTCAGTACTCCCATGGTACTCCTGTTTCTGGTTGGCTCTGGTTGGCTATATTCAGTACTCCCATGGTACTCCTGTTTCTGGTTGGCTCTGGTTGGCTATATTCAGTACTCCCATGGTACTCCTGTTTCTGGTTGGCTCTGGTTGGCTATATTCAGTACTCCCATGGTACTCCTGTTTCTGGTTGGCTCTGGTTGGCTATATTCAGTACTCCCATGGTACTCCTGTTTCTGGTTGGCTCTGGTTGGCTATATTCAGTACTCCCATGGTACTCCTGTTTCTGGTTGGCTCTGGTTGGCTATATTCAGTACTCCCATGGTACTCCTGTTTCTGGTTGGCTCTGGTTGGCTATATTCAGTACTCCCATGGTACTCCTGTTTCTGGTTGGCTCTGGTTGGCTATATTCAGTACTCCCATGGTACTCCTGTTTCTGGTTGGCTCTGGTTGGCTATATTCAGTACTCCCATGGTACTCCTGTTTCTGGTTGGCTCTGGTTGGCTATATTCAGTACTCCCATGGTACTCCTGTTTCTGGTTGGCTCTGGTTGGCTATATTCAGTACTCCCATGGTACTCCTGTTTCTGGTTGGCTCTGGTTGGCTATATTCAGTACTCCCATGGTACTCCTGTTTCTGGTTGGCTCTGGTTGGCTATATTCAGTACTCCCATGGTACTCCTGTTTCTGGTTGGCTCTGGTTGGCTATATTCAGTACTCCCATGGTACTCCTGTTTCTGGTTGGCTCTGGTTGGCTATATTCAGTACTCCCATGGTACTCCTGTTTCTGGTTGGCTCTGGTTGGCTATATTCAGTACTCCCATGGTACTCCTGTTTCTGGTTGGCTCTGGTTGGCTATATTCAGTACTCCCATGGTACTCCTGTTTCTGGTTGGCTCTGGTTGGCTATATTCAGTACTCCCATGGTACTCCTGTTTCTGGTTGGCTCTGGTTGGCTATATTCAGTACTCCCATGGTACTCCTGTTTCTGGTTGGCTCTGGTTGGCTATATTCAGTACTCCCATGGTACTCCTGTTTCTGGTTGGCTCTGGTTGGCTATATTCAGTACTCCCATGGTACTCCTGTTTCTGGTTGGCTCTGGTTGGCTATATTCAGTACTCCCATGGTACTCCTGTTTCTGGTTGGCTCTGGTTGGCTATATTCAGTACTCCCATGGTACTCCTGTTTCTGGTTGGCTCTGGTTGGCTATATTCAGTACTCCCATGGTACTCCTGTTTCTGGTTGGCTCTGGTTGGCTATATTCAGTACTCCCATGGTACTCCTGTTTCTGGTTGGCTCTGGTTGGCTATATTCAGTACTCCCATGGTACTCCTGTTTCTGGTTGGCTCTGGTTGGCTATATTCAGTACTCCCATGGTACTCCTGTTTCTGGTTGGCTCTGGTTGGCTATATTCAGTACTCCCATGGTACTCCTGTTTCTGGTTGGCTCTGGTTGGCTATATTCAGTACTCCCATGGTACTCCTGTTTCTGGTTGGCTCTGGTTGGCTATATTCAGTACTCCCATGGTACTCCTGTTTCTGGTTGGCTCTGGTTGGCTATATTCAGTACTCCCATGGTACTCCTGTTTCTGGTTGGCTCTGGTTGGCTATATTCAGTACTCCCATGGTACTCCTGTTTCTGGTTGGCTCTGGTTGGCTATATTCAGTACTCCCATGGTACTCCTGTTTCTGGTTGGCTCTGGTTGGCTATATTCAGTACTCCCATGGTACTCCTGTTTCTGGTTGGCTCTGGTTGGCTATATTCAGTACTCCCATGGTACTCCTGTTTCTGGTTGGCTCTGGTTGGCTATATTCAGTACTCCCATGGTACTCCTGTTTCTGGTTGGCTCTGGTTGGCTATATTCAGTACTCCCATGGTACTCCTGTTTCTGGTTGGCTCTGGTTGGCTATATTCAGTACTCCCATGGTACTCCTGTTTCTGGTTGGCTCTGGTTGGCTATATTCAGTACTCCCATGGTACTCCTGTTTCTGGTTGGCTCTGGTTGGCTATATTCAGTACTCCCATGGTACTCCTGTTTCTGGTTGGCTCTGGTTGGCTATATTCAGTACTCCCATGGTACTCCTGTTTCTGGTTGGCTCTGGTTGGCTATATTCAGTACTCCCATGGTACTCCTGTTTCTGGTTGGCTCTGGTTGGCTATATTCAGTACTCCCATGGTACTCCTGTTTCTGGTTGGCTCTGGTTGGCTATATTCAGTACTCCCATGGTACTCCTGTTTCTGGTTGGCTCTGTTTGGCTATATTCAGCAGTCCTAAGGCACTTGTGTTACCGGTTGGCTCTGTTTAATTATATTCAGTACTCCCATGGCACTCGTGCTGCCAGCTGCCTCCGCTCCGCTCTCTTGGGCACAACCTTAGAATCGCATTGCTCAGATTACAGATTTGGGTGAGCTGCTAATGAAATTCTTGACTGCTGCCAACCTGGCTATGAAACCCTGGATGAGAGACAATCTGACATATGGTCACTGTTCCGGTCTCCATCACTATATCACAGATAATGGGGGCAGAGAGGGGTTTGGGGGGGGGGCTTTGAAGGATATTTCTTTATATTCACCTGTTATGACAGAGAGTGACACAAAAATAAACCTATCGCACATACGGGGCAGGATAAAGTTGCACAGGAGAAATTTAAAACTTTAAGGTAAAGCTCAGGATTTCTAACCCCCTCCCAACAAAAAAAGTATTCAAAGCATACAAGTCCTTAGATGTGATGGCGGAATTCATTTTTTCAGACATTTGTTCCTTTATTTTCACCTGAGATCCTGTGAATAACACACTTACTGTCCTTGGCTGGCTACGCTCATTCCTCCACTGTATCTATGGAGGGAGCCATGGTAGTCACCGGCTTCAAACATATCTTCTCTACATCTCCATTACATGGGCGGTGATGGATGAGCAGTATACAGAAGAAGGATAACACTGTTTGTGCAGTCAGTTGAGCTGACGTGACAAGGAGGTGTAATTTCTGTCAAAATCTGGTACTTTCTGTACTTGCTGAAAATGTAGTTAGCCTAAAAAAAAACTAATGCAGCCACCACATCTAAGGACTATCTGCAAAATATTACATTACTGACCTTGGGTTTAGTTCTCTTTTCAATAATATCCTCTCTCTCTCCCTTACTCTCTCTCTCATATTCTCTCTCTCCCCCTCACTCTCTCTCTCTCTCATATTCTCTCTCTCTCTCCTTTCTCTCCCCCTTCTCTCACTCTCTTTCTTCCTCCCTCTCTTTCTTCCTCCCTCTCTCTCTCACTTTCACTCTCCCTCACTTTCTCTCCCTCACTTCCTCTCTCTCTCCCTCTCTCTCTCACTCCCTCTCTCTCTCTCTCCCTCTCTCTATCCTTCACTTTCTCTCTCTCACTCTCTCTCTCTCTCTCCCTCTCTTTCTCTCTCTCTCTCTCTCTCTCCCTCTCTCTCTCACTCCCTCTCTCTCTCTCACTCCCTCTCTCTCTCTCACTCCCTCTCTCTCTCTCTCTCTCTCCCTCTCTCACGATAGGCACCATTAAACTATAGGAGGAATACTCAGAAATCCTTGTCGCTAGACTGCAGCCAGATCTCCCGTCGGAATATGTCAAATGTATTTGTTGGATTTGTTGTTTGTTCATGAAGCGGCACCGGGCTTGTTTGTACAAAAACTCTTGACGCGGCCGGCAATGTATATATAACTTCATTTATATGCTAATCAACGAGTTTTATTATATTTGTGTGAATTAGAGTTCTATCCTCTGCACATATTATCCGGTTTCCCCCCTAATGGAGTGTCAGTAGCAATCAGGGCCTAGACCGGCTGGATGACAGTATGCCCGGCACCCCTGCGTTATGCGGATACGTTGGGAGGCCGATCTGTGAGGGGAATACTAATTAAGGGGGAGAAAACCGCGCCAAGGATTAGAACGCCAAATTTCCCCTGAGACATGGCGAACATCTGATCATCAATCTGCCAGGAGGGACAGGGGGACAGACCGACACACGTCACCTCAAGCTACAGAGCGCTGAGACGGTAAAGAGAGCGGTCCTTGTTACCTGTATCAACCAATCACATCCTTACTGTCCTTCTCCCATACTGCGTGCCAATCATGAAATAGAATAATCTGTTTCTATAGGAAACAATGACAATCATTCCAAAGACTCAATTCACAATCCTATCACACCAGGAGATGACAAAGTGACAGTTGAGTCCAGTGACATTGGAAAATGACAGTCACATGACTACAATAAAGATCCTTATGTTAAAGTGTAACAATAAATCAAAAATGTACATATGGTGGAAATATTCACTGACGCGGAAGATTTTGTTTTTGTCTGAGTCTCCCCTATAACAAATTTTTTATTACATGTTGATCTGTTCTTCTTCCACTGACTTTAGAGGGTGACACCGCTGCTTGTTCTGCAGGTAAATTGCACAGCAGCGTTATCCCCTGGTGGGCAGGGATGGGCATATAGTTTAAAATGGACACCAGGAATGATCTTTTATGGAAACCTTATTAGGTTGATACATTTTCAAGCTGCTGTTTTCTATAGACAATTTTTGCTTTACAAATAAACATTTAAAGTATAATTAAAGCCTCTGTTTTTTTGCATATATATGAGGCTAGCAAGCAGGATATATATGCAAAAAGTGTTAAAAAAAACTAAAAACGCTTTATAAGAGGTCAATACTTACCTATGTCTTCTCTGCGCACTCCCGTCTTGGGGCGGGCACATGTGCAGTTCACAATTTCGGCCACGAGATGACGAGAGACGCAAGGTAAGTCTATGGACGCGTGCACCCGCATGCAGACACCGTGGGACAGGAAGTGCCAGCAAGGACAGAGAAGTCAGCGCTGGATCGGAGACCCGCCGCACCGCTGGAGGGACAGATGAAAGAAGATCGGATTAAGAGATATCATTTAAGGAAAGTGCTTTAATCAACATCGGGGGAGGGAATTATTTTTTTACTTTAATGTCACTTTAATTCATGACTAAGGAGTCCCAGAGCACTATGGGGTAGCTAAAAAGACAGCAGCTGCTGGTTGTATTGAGATTGTGGTTTGTCTGACTGAGACCTTGGACTCAGCTATTCAGTGATGAGTGAGTCACTGAGAAGAGTGTAAACTGCAGCTTGAGCTATTGAGCGCTGTAAACAGGTTTGATATCACAAAAGCAAACTGAGTAACCATACAACGTAAAGAGAAGCCTAAAGCTCCACCCGCTGGCTGAACAGGAAAAAGTAACATTTTAATGTGCAACATTTTATATTGATTGGGCTAAAATATTTGAAAAACATTTCGTTAGTTCTGAGCTTATGAAAAAATAAATGTTGTACAATGTTCCTGGATTTTGCTGTAATATAACGCACTACATGCTGTCCGTGGTCCTGAAACACTGGCACATTGTACATAAAGGCCCCTACCCATTCTGCAAGGCGGCAGCGGGATTCATTAACCCGGCGCTCTCTCTTTCTTGCAGGACAGCTTCCTGTTCAGTGTCTCCATATTGAGCGGGATCCTCTGCTCCCTATTGGCTGCTGTAAAATTCATGTTGGGCAGAGTCCTGACGAGTCGAGCGCTGATCACTGACGGTAAGTTGCACATTCTGATTTCTTTTCCTGAACGGGGAACCAAAAATAGCCGAAGATCGTGGGACAGGAATAATGAAAATGGGGATTTTTCTGGCAATTTTTACAAAAGCCAAAGCCACCTAAAATGTATATTTTAGTTATAGGCGGGGGCACCAGTGGGATGACCTACCATCGCGCCTTTCAATTCTTTCAGACTCCACTGGTAAAAATGTTTAACATTAGTTTGCCACATAGGGGGAAAAGTTACATTTTGTGATGATATATTTATATTCATCACCAGAACTACATTTTCCAAGAGTCTTTTTCCTATAAACAGTGTGTGACCACGCTCTTAGGTGTCAAGACGGCAGCATTGTTTTCTGGGAAGAAAACTCTTAATGTTTAATTTTTACAAAAGCTAATGTCCCACTTAATGTCCCACTCCACATGTATGCATGTGGAGTGGGACAGAGAGGGACAGGAATAGGCAGAGATCTATAGTTCTACAGGCAGTGCTGACAACGATTGTTGGGATTTCAGTGCAGCCAAGGCATTGTGTTGTCAGCCCAAACAGGAAGTTGGGAGCTCACTGGATTTCTGGCAGATGAGGGGGTATTTTTCTATATTTGCAGCATTTTTAAAAGGATAAAACATAAAGAAATTTGTATTTACTGCAGAAATGTGCTGAATGTTTTTTGTTTTTTTTGCCATACATTTTAAATGAAAAATCAGATTTTTACAAGCACGCTTTTTCGTATTT
>NW_017306894.1:234913-236628 GCF_000935625.1 Nanorana parkeri
TTTTTTTACATTGGCTCTTTCTTAACTACCGATATGAGCCGTACAGGGAGTGCATTGTTTTTAATGAGTCGTCCAACTTATAAAATTATTAATGTGAGAATGAAGAGCAAATCACAACCGTCGTTGGTGCTGCAAAGTGAGAAGCAGAACCTGTGTATGGTAAAAATTAAATATGCTATATATATATATATATATAGTGTGTGTGTGTATGTGTGTATATATACACTGAGTGACCAGATTATTATGACCACCTGACGTTTGTAGGAAAATTAGCTATAATTTTGCGCTGAAGTTGCTAGAGGGCCAGACCATTATAAATAGGGAAGCAGGTTGTTTACCACGACAGTAGCAGTGATTTGTTTCTGAAGATACGGGGAAACAACGCGATTTAACAGCCTTTGAACGTGGGATGATTGTTGGCGCTCGGAGCCATGGAGCGAGTATCAGCAAAACAGCAGAATTCGTTAAATGTTCAAGAGCAGCTGTTGTTAAAGTGTTTAAAGACCGGACTGTCAGCCGAAAATCTGGGTCTGAACGTGCAAATTGTGGCCGTCAGCGACTAGTCAATGTTAGGGCAGAACGGGGGAGGGGCAAGACTGTTACAAGACAACAGAAGGGCAACAGTGCCGTGTCAGATTCCTCGCATCACCTTTCATCATCTCGTGGAGTCACGAGGCGGCCCAACTAAGTAATGATGGGGTGGTCATAATAATCTGGCCACTCAGTGTATATATATATATATGTATGTATATATATATTTACACAGTATATAGAAATATTAACACTTAGACACATCCAGTTAATTTCTTTTACATCATTTGTATAAAAGAATATTGATGAGGTGATTTAATATGCGATTAAGGAGTGAAGGAGTTAACATTGCTGTTGCTGCGTCTTCCAGATTTTGGTTGCGGCGCGGACCCCCTCTGGCCAGATTTAATTACAGAGAGGCCTGGATACGCTGCTCTCTCCGGCCCGGCAGATGCTCCAACATACTAATATAATTTGTGCTGAGCTGCAGTTAGGAGCCGGCACTGAGATAATAGATGGGGAATGGACGCAGAGGGATACACTGAGTACAGGAACTACTTTCAGCTCCAGTAAGAGCGGCCCGAGGACTGAGAACTGGGGCGTTCCATCAGCAACACAATACAACATATTATAGGGAGATTTAGAATGAAACGCAAACTTTTTATACTTTTTATACTACTTTACAGGACATGGAGCGTACAGAGAGTACACTCACCCAAGATTCACATACCTCTCACCCACGGCTCACACGAATCTTGGGTGAAAGTTGTGTGAATGTTTTGTGTCAAAACATTCATAAATAGACCCCTAAGTATCAGGGATACAATGCCAGCCGGCTACCATTCCTACCGGTTCATCAGTGCTGGGAGCCCACATAAAACTGGCGACGGCACACGTCTTTCCTTCTCTCCCGGCAGATTCACCTCTCATTCTTTTTTATTGCAACTTATTAATGGCCACCGGCTACAATATGAGAAATTAAAATGACTAGAATTAAATATTGATTTGTAATAAAGAATGAGAACACATCCCTGAATACTCATATCAGCCAATGTTCCATTTTTATTGGTCAATGTGTCTTTTACAGCAAATGTCTTTGAACGGTCCATATGACTTATTGTCCGTGATGGCCATAGGCAAGTGTTGAAAGTTTAAGCACACACAGCATACATTCTATTGTATTA
>NW_017306894.1:236663-238626 GCF_000935625.1 Nanorana parkeri
CCCCCGGGGAGCTGCAAGAGCGGTGCACAGCCTGCCATAGCAGTCAATGGCTGTATGCTTATGAGCAGCCGTGTATGTGCGCAGGCATAAAACAGAAAACCTGCGTCCAGGGATTTACATATGCAGTTGTATGCAATTATTGGTGTATACATCCACTGACTTTTATGAGAGTCTGTATGCAGCACCTGCGGCTCCCTGGGGACTGTTCCTCCAGCCCCCGGTCTGCATGGAGGTGCGGATCTTCGGTTGCAGGACTTGAGGAAATAAACATTGGTGACACCACAACACTTGTGCTCCATTGAGATCTATGATTCCATCTGCCACTGTAGCAGATGGGACTTGTAGTGTCTACATTGAGACACAGGCACACACAACACCACTGCATTAAAGAAAAAGAACAGCGGGTTGCAGGTAATAAATACCTGGAAGTGATACACATACGCAATACGCAGCATACATGTGCTTACCATGAAAATAATACGTTACATGAACAAGAGCTGCCCATGTGGCTACACTGTTGTATGACATCATATCACATTTAGAATGTTCATGTCTTTGTAGGGTTCAACTCGCTGGTTGGCGGCATCATGGGGTTCTCCATTTTGATCAGCGCCGAGGTTTACAAGCACCACGACACCGTCTGGTATCTGGATGGGACTGTCGGGATTCTGATCGGACTGATCATCATGAGCTATGGAATAAAGTGAGTGAAGTCATTGAAACTGACTTATTAAAAAATTGGAGCCAAGGGGGGCCAGGGTCTAGGAACATTTATGTGAATGCAGTTAATAGGGTGTGGTTTAGACAGACCAATAGCAAGGCTTTAAATGAACCTGTCGGGCATTTTAGGAATTTGAAACTTGAGCCTCATCTGTGTGCCTCTCTGATCTGGTTTCACTTTCTTACTAAAAGCTTGATTTATCTGACTTACCATTAGCCATACCAGCTATGCCCCCATTGTCTGCCCAATAAGAGCACCCTGACTGGTCACTAAGCGTGTGGGAGGGATTTACTACTGGGGGTGTGGTTTAGGTCAAAAGGTTTGGGTAGTCAAGCACTTAGCCAAGCTGAGCCAACCCATAAAGTTTTGCTGGACAGCTTGGCCTGCTAAAGAAAGTGGAAACATAACAGATCTTCTGGCAGCATCAGCAGGTAATAAAACAATGTTACTGAGGGGACTCAGGAGAACAAAGGGACTTTCCTGTATTAGGAATAGCAAGCCAGGCTTATTGTAACTGCCAATAACAAAGGAAGAACTGGTCACCGACTCTCCTGATCCAGTCATATTATAATAGGAAATCCCTTTCTTCAGTCCATTCAGGTCCTGACTATCTCTGAAGACTAGTATAGAAAAGTCCTTTCCTCAGTCCATTCAGTACCTGGCTTTATCTGAAGACTAGTATAGAAAAGTCCTTTCCTCAGTCCATTCAGGTCCTGACTATCTCTGAAGACTAGTGTAGAAAAGTCCTTTCCTCAGTCCATTCAGTACCTGGCTTTATCTGAAGACTAGTATAGAAAAGTCCTTTCCTCAGTCCATTCAGTACCTGGCTTTATCTGAAGACTAGTATAGAAAAGTCCTTTCCTCAGTCCATTCAGTACCTGGCTTTATCTGAAGACTAGTATAGAAAAGTCCTTTCCTCAGTCCATTCAGTACCTGGCTTTATCTGAAGACTAGTATAGAAAAGTCCTTTCCTCAGTCCATTCAGGACCTGACTATCTCTGAAGACTAGTATAGAAAAGTCCTTTCCTCAGTCCATTCAGGTCCTGACTATCTCTGAAGACTAGTATAGAAAAGTCCTTTCCTCAGTCCATTCAGGACCTGACTATCTCTGAAGACTAGTATAGAAAAGTCCTTTCCTCAGTCCATTCAGTACCTGGCTTTATCTGAAGACTAGTATAGAAAAGTCCTTTCCTCAGTCCATTCAGTACCTGGCTTTATCTGAAGACTAGTATAGAAAAGTCC
>NW_017306894.1:239475-259777 GCF_000935625.1 Nanorana parkeri
CCCCCGGGGAGCTGCAAGAGCGGTGCACAGCCTGCCATAGCAGTCAATGGCTGTATGCTTATGAGCAGCCGTGTATGTGCGCAGGCATAAAACAGAAAACCTGCGTCCAGGGATTTACATATGCAGTTGTATGCAATTATTGGTGTATACATCCACTGACTTTTATGAGAGTCTGTATGCAGCACCTGCGGCTCCCTGGGGACTGTTCCTCCAGCCCCCGGTCTGCATGGAGGTGCGGATCTTCGGTTGCAGGACTTGAGGAAATAAACATTGGTGACACCACAACACTTGTGCTCCATTGAGATCTATGATTCCATCTGCCACTGTAGCAGATGGGACTTGTAGTGTCTACATTGAGACACAGGCACACACAACACCACTGCATTAAAGAAAAAGAACAGCGGGTTGCAGGTAATAAATACCTGGAAGTGATACACATACGCAATACGCAGCATACATGTGCTTACCATGAAAATAATACGTTACATGAACAAGAGCTGCCCATGTGGCTACACTGTTGTATGACATCATATCACATTTAGAATGTTCATGTCTTTGTAGGGTTCAACTCGCTGGTTGGCGGCATCATGGGGTTCTCCATTTTGATCAGCGCCGAGGTTTACAAGCACCACGACACCGTCTGGTATCTGGATGGGACTGTCGGGATTCTGATCGGACTGATCATCATGAGCTATGGAATAAAGTGAGTGAAGTCATTGAAACTGACTTATTAAAAAATTGGAGCCAAGGGGGGCCAGGGTCTAGGAACATTTATGTGAATGCAGTTAATAGGGTGTGGTTTAGACAGACCAATAGCAAGGCTTTAAATGAACCTGTCGGGCATTTTAGGAATTTGAAACTTGAGCCTCATCTGTGTGCCTCTCTGATCTGGTTTCACTTTCTTACTAAAAGCTTGATTTATCTGACTTACCATTAGCCATACCAGCTATGCCCCCATTGTCTGCCCAATAAGAGCACCCTGACTGGTCACTAAGCGTGTGGGAGGGATTTACTACTGGGGGTGTGGTTTAGGTCAAAAGGTTTGGGTAGTCAAGCACTTAGCCAAGCTGAGCCAACCCATAAAGTTTTGCTGGACAGCTTGGCCTGCTAAAGAAAGTGGAAACATAACAGATCTTCTGGCAGCATCAGCAGGTAATAAAACAATGTTACTGAGGGGACTCAGGAGAACAAAGGGACTTTCCTGTATTAGGAATAGCAAGCCAGGCTTATTGTAACTGCCAATAACAAAGGAAGAACTGGTCACCGACTCTCCTGATCCAGTCATATTATAATAGGAAATCCCTTTCTTCAGTCCATTCAGGTCCTGACTATCTCTGAAGACTAGTATAGAAAAGTCCTTTCCTCAGTCCATTCAGTACCTGGCTTTATCTGAAGACTAGTATAGAAAAGTCCTTTCCTCAGTCCATTCAGTACCTGGCTTTATCTGAAGACTAGTATAGAAAAGTCCTTTCCTCAGTCCATTCAGGACCTGACTATCTCTGAAGACTAGTATAGAAAAGTCCTTTCCTCAGTCCATTCAGGACCTGACTATCTCTGAAGACTAGTATAGAAAAGTCCTTTCCTCAGTCCATTCAGTACCTGGCTTTATCTGAAGACTAGTATAGAAAAGTCCTTTCCTCAGTCCATTCAGTACCTGGCTTTATCTGAAGACTAGTATAGAAAAGTCCACTACGCTATACAGTCTATTTATAAACAATTGGCAGGCCCTTTCACCCTTTAAATATCGGTGAATGTTCCCTTTGGGTGAATAATGCCAAAAGCAAATGTTTTGAATATATTTTCCTGCAGTTTGAATGTAGTGCTGTAATAAAACATTATGGCCACTAGATCAGCGGTTCTCAACCTGTGGGTCGCGACCCCATCGGGGGTGGAATGACGATTGGCCAGGGGTCGCCTAAAACCATCAGAAATGTGTTTTTGTTTTTCTATTCTAATCTGTAAAACTTGTAATTGCAGACATCCCAACTGTCCTAACTCTCCGGGAGTCTCCCGCTATTTGTTAGCGGCTCTCCTGCCGTCCGGGAGAGAAACACTTTCTCCCAGGAAGCTTTACTCAGAGTAAACCTTTCCCTGCTCTGGGTTTTTTTTTTCTGACATCAGAGCCGCCGGCCGCCCTCAGTCAGAAAAGAAAAAAATGGCATAGGAATGCATAGCTAGATTTCTATTGGCTATTTCACTTTGCAATAGCCAATAACAAACTAGCTATTGCACCCGCCCACTGCTGCTGTCAATCAGCAGTGGGGGACCTGAAGTTCTCCATCAGGTCCTCTTCTAGTGATTGACAGCAGCAGTGGGCGGGTGCAATAGCCAGCTTGCTATTAGATATTGCAAATTGAAATAGCCTATAGCAATCCAGCTATGCATTCCTATGCCATTTTTTTTTCTTCTGACTGATGGCGACTGGCGGCTCCGATGTCAGGAAAAAAAACAAACAAAAACCAGAGCAGGGAAAGGTTTACTCTGCTCGATCAAGAAGAGTAAACCTTTCTGGGAGAAAGTGTTTCTCTCTCAAGCGGCCGGGAGACACTATCTAACGCTAGCAAAATTACAGCGATGAAAGAGCAGCGGAAATAGTTTTACTGTTAGGGGTCGCAGCACTAGAAGGGTTGAGAACCGCTGCACTAGATGGAGCTGAGGAGCATAGGAAATACCTACCTATCAGCTCCACCTAGTGGGCATTATGCAGTATTACATGACATTCAGCCTGAAACCAGACAGCCAGGGAAGTAGTATTGTCAGGAGAGGTCAGCAATGGTGGCTTCTATTCTTCTTCCATTGACGTTTCCTGTAAATGATATATATGTTTCATCTGTGCATTTATCTGTTTGCCTGAAGTTCCGCATTACTGAAATGCAGAAAGCCTCGTTGCTCAGAGTCCTTTTCTTTCTTTTGCAGACTATTAGTGGACATGGTCCCTCGAGTCAGACAGACGCGTCACTATGAGATGTTCGAATAAAGGCCGCACGCGGACTCTCCATTGCCAACAAGTGGCCACAAGTCATATACGGTGTTTTTTTTCTTCCCTACAAGTATTGCTGGCTACTACTGACGTACATAACAGAACAACAAAACCAAACGCGACCTAAACGATCGAAACCGACATTTGCGGGACCGGCCCCTATCCAGTATGAAAGAGTTTGATTTTGGAACGTTCCAGCATAAACCCCACACCTGCGTTAAAAGACTGGCGGAAGCGGCCTGGGCTCTGCTTGATGTACAGGATAATAAATGAATCATCTCCGATCAAGGACACATCCCGCGTCACGCCTGAGTCACGCTCTGCAAGAGAAAAAAAATATATAAACAGCAAAATGCCGCAAAGAGTATTTTTATACATATATAAAGATATATACGCATATGTGTGCGCACGATAGTCTGACGGACTCATTCCGGCACTCGTGTGCTTCTCCTTTATGCCAACGCAGAAGACTTTAATAGCACAAGTACAAAGCCACAGATCAGGGCCGTTTTTAAGGCAGGGCACAAGGGGCAGCTGCCCCGGGCCCAGTCATTGCTTTGGGGCTCTGTACCCCATAAACTAGTGCTAATGCTTCATCTGCACTGGCCGCCACAGCTGGCTCTGGATCTACAGAGGCAGAGCCAGCTATCAATCAGGTAGAGGGGTGGATCCTGACAATATTGTCGCAATCTTTCCGAGCTGCAGTGTGCTCGGAAAGACCGCACTGCAGCTGTCACTGCAAGCTGTCAGCATGTAGCAGGCAATATTGCATCATGGGGCAAAATTGCATGGCGGGTGCGGGGGCCCAAGAAAATGTTTGCCCATGGTCCAATCAATATTAAAGACGGCCCTGCCACAGATACAAATAGCACATTTATTAAAGGAGATCTCAGGTCAGGGAGAGGGAATAGGAAATCCGAGCGGCCATAATAGACACTTCGAGACATAAAATACGTCACTCACATCCATCAGTATTGTTATTGCTGCGTGGATGCTCATACTACACAGTGACCCAACACCTCCATGACCTTTAACCTGCCATTGTTTTTTTTGTAAAGGCAATACTATTTTAATATAACCCATTGGAAGATCCCTTAGCACTGTGAGCCTGAATTAAAATTTCAGCTTGTGTGCAGGGTATGATGGGAATTATACATTACAAAGGATTCAAGGTACTCACACTTGGCACCTAGAAACAAATATTAACTATTAAAATACATTTATATTTCATCTATGTATCTTATCTAACTTCCTGTCCATCTGTCTGTCATCACAATTGCCTGTAGTCATTCTTAAATGACAAACCTGCAGTGGGTGTATGGGGAATATATGGATTTTTAGGATTTATGTGGCCCTGAGAGGCCCCATTCTGAGCTGCATCCAATGCTATTGCATGTGCTTTGTGCCAATGCTGCCATCTTGTGGCCAACTTGCAAACTGCAGCTTTTAATGTTCTTATGCTTTATTTTTTTGTTAGTTCTTTCGTTATGATTTTACCAAAACAAATTATATGAAATTAAAGAAACAAAATATGAAGAATATCCCAGCAAGCTTAATATGCAAATATCATGTTAGCAATTAAAGGAAACCTATCAAGACAGGTAATCGGGGGATCCCATCCAGACAAGGGATTCAGGGGATCCCATCCAGACAAGGGATTCAGGGGATACCATCCAGACAGGGGAATCGTGGGATCCCATCTAGACAGGGGAATCGGGGGATCTATCCAGACAGGGGGGTCGGGTGATCACATCCAGACAGGGGAGTCAGGTGATCACATCCAGACAGGGGAATCAGGTGATCACATTCAGACAGGGGAGTCAGGTGATCACATCCAGACAGGGGAATCAGGTGATCACATTCAGACAGGGGAGTCAGGTGATCACATCCAGACAGGGGAGTCAGGTGATCCCATCCAGACAGCGGAATCGGGGGATCCCATCCAGACAGGGGAATTGAGGGATCCCATTCAAACAGGGGAATCGGGGATCTCATCCAAACAGGGAAATTGAGGGATCCCATCCAGACAAGGGATCCCATCCAGAGGCAGATGTTGCCATAGACCAACCCCTGGTGCTCATTCTATGGCAGATCGTCAGCATCACATACAGCCCCAGACTGAGCACGGCTCCCAGAATTCAGCCAACGGCAGTTGTCAGTTTCGTATAGGAGCCTTGGTGTGACACCTAAGCATTAAAGAAACCTGGACAATTCCCTTTTTAGCCTTTGCATTACACTGTAAGGGTTAACCGTTTTGGTCTAGGGAAGAAAATAACAAAGTTATACTCACCCGATCTTTGGAGCCAGCCAGCTGTGACAGCGCTCCCACCGGCCTCTCTCATCCTACACTCCCTTGGCGTCCTTACATCCTATACACTGTGCTTAGAACATGATGAATCAGGGACCTGGGGAGTTGCAGGATCACATAGGGGATGCTTTAAAACTCTTCTGCGCAAAACTTTCCTATGCTCCTCAGCGCCACCTAGTGTCTATAGCGGCAGAAATCAGCCTCAATGTGTCACCAGGACAGGATTTCCCACAAGGCCAACCGAGGCCCGGCCTCGGGGCAGCAGGGAGTAGAGGGGCAGCAGGGAGTAGAGGGGCAGCAGGGGTATGGTATTCTTGTCTCCCTATGCCCAGGACATGCAGTTCCGGGCATCGGGCGGGTAGTTGTTTTCTACATTTAGCCCTGCTTTGGGCAAGCAGGAGTAAATGTACAGCGGGGAAGCCGCCGCTTGTTTTGTACAAGTGATCTCGGCGAGGTCGCTGAGATCACTTGTATGCAGCATGCATACAGGGGGCGGGGTCGCGCATTGAGGAACCTGGCATTGGGGCAGCAGAGAGAGTAAATCCAGCCCTGTGTGTCACCCGATATATATTCCCATAATACTCATTCCTGGGACAGGCCTGAAGTAGGAGGGCACTGGGGGAACAGCCAGATAATTAAGTGTTATCCTTACAGATGAGAAAATATGTCACCAGCACACAGAGGTTCCATATCATATAACACAAACGTTTATTGAAGCTCTTTCATCACTATTTGTGTCAGTGTAACGCTTCAGGGCCATGCAGGATGCCTTCCTCAGGCATGTGACTACTAGTGTGCCTTGGGCCTTGGCCTTGGTCAACGCTAAAACTGTGTAAGATCCCGCACAAAAAAAAGTGTCCATGTTACCCAGAGTGATATCCCAACCTGACCCTCCATTTGTAGACCAGAGATTTTCTTTAATATGAACACTAGACAAACACCGGAGGTGAATACGGTCACCTGTAGGCTCGGTGTCCTTCACATCGAACATTACAAAGTTGTCTCTGTAGAATCAGAATTACCTGGCAAGTCGGGAACGTGTGACGTTGTAGTTGGAAGGTGATACAATGGCCTCTGTTGTGTGTATTGTGAGTGTACGTAGAGGGTTCTCATTGTACAGACGTGTAACTACTTTTCATATATATATATATATTCTGTGATGTATTATATTACAGGGTCTTACAATGCAAAGCGAGGGATCTAAAGCAATACAGAGATCAGCCAGATAATATAAGTCGAATGTATGGCACAATGAGTTAGCATAATGCACAAATAACTGGCTAAATAATAAAATATATTCATTCTAAGCACAGCAGAAGAATTTTAAAGGTGTATTTCACCTTTATGTGACTGTAGGAAGAGAAAAAACAATGGAAACCCCAAATTAGTAAGTCAGCTACAAATTCCTGACTGGGTAGGGCTCCTATGTAGTATCATGGAGGGGTCCATAGCAAAGAGCAGGGTATCCCGGCCGCTATCCTGCACTTGTTTCATGTGATTGGAGAGGTCAAGGCTCCATTTCCAGGTTGTGCTGCAATACCAGATTTCTCCAGCAGGTGGCGCTGCAAGCGAATCCTGAGAATCGATCTCTGGATCAAGCAAAACAGGGACCTACAGGAGGGTGGGATGCACCCCTCTAAGATACTACATGGATTGGTCCTGAAGAGTTTTACTGGGAGCAATTATGTCATTTCTTTTGTGTGCCCTTTTGCATTTTTTTTTTACCAAAATATGACAATATATGAAAATATCAGAGCACAAAAATCACCTGTATTGTTCAGATTTTCACTTTAACTTGTACCTTGCTCTGCAATAATGAAATGGAGCATGTGATTGGTTGCTGTGAGCAACACCGATGATTTCACTTTCAGGCACGTTCACAAAAGGAGCCTATTGTTATATATTGCTGTCTTTCATATTTCAGCCTCTTGACTACATCATCATCAGGAAGCACAACACAAAGCTTATTCTCCCTCTGTATTAGGTGCAGTTGGATACAGAAGGAAGCTTTGAATTTTGGACCGGAGCAATACATTCATACATCAGCTTTATGATTTAAAGACATGTTTGAAAGGCATAGGAGGATGTTACAATGAAAGAGCAGATATACAATATAGCAGTCATCTGAAGCTTCAAGCACAAACTATGGGGTCTATTTATTAACAATTCACAGAGCCATTCACCCTGTGAATCTCTCAGTATATTGGTTCTGTGTGAATAGATGCAAAAGCATATAAAACGTTATTAGTATAATTTCTTTCCAGGTCGAATGTAACAATGTAATTTCGCATTATAGCCAGGTTGAATATTTTCAGGTTGATTGTAAGATGATGTAATACCACAATATGGCCACTAGATAGCGCTGATGAGCATAGGAAATAAATACTTCTTTGTAATGTAATACAACTTTATGGCAACTAGATGGCGCGTATGAGGAGCATAGGAATTAAGTACTTCTTTTATATGCTCTTTAGTGTCATCTAGTGGCCATAATGTGCTATTACATCATTTTGAAGAAGTATTTATTTCCTATGCTCCTCACCGCCATCTAGTGGCCATAATGCAGTATTACAATAGCCTACATTGAACCTGAAAGGAAAATATTCTAAGAAAGCTAATTTTTGCCACTATATGCACAGAAGGAATGTTCACAGAGATTCACAGGGCGAATGGTTCTGGCACGTAAGTAACATCAGATGGGCCCTCTGTGGCTCTTTGTCGATATCGGCCATATTTTGCAACACACTCAAATCAATTTATTCCACACAATTTAGCTGTCAACAACAGGTTAATCTAATGTTACTTAACAATCAGAAATGAAATATAAGATGGGGTCACCTGATCGCTATGTGGGTGAAGTTCCCTAGATAGTGTGATAAATAAGGCTCTTCAGGATTTTCAAAAGCTTTCAGATGCTCAAAGGGAACATTTTCCTCAAACTGTTGATATTCTTATGCCTCATATGTGCGCTTTAATTCTCTCATTGCTGTTTTAAGCGTCTCTAGAGCAGTTTGTTGCATTTGCACATACAGCAGACAAACTTTCCACAAGAGAAAATAAAATGGATTTCTCCATTTATGGCAGAGTGGGGCAGATTCTGATCCTTTGCAGGTATTATGTCTGGGACCCTGGCAGGGTGATGGGACCGCCTCTACCCTTGGCATAGCTATGACATGCCAAGAAGTTGGCTTTTCCGCCAAGCTACAGGTGTCACTGGACTGTGACTTCACATGCACCCCCCTAGTGGAGCCTCCTCAGGGACTTGTGGGCTGATACAGAGGTTTGGCACGTGACAACTGTGCTCAGGTGAAGGCAGATCCCAGATAGGTGTGAAGACCCATTGAGGAACCAAACCCTGTCCCATTCCAACTAAAATGGAGAAGTCTATTTGGGGAAGATTTGTGGTTCTGCTAAATGGTGTTTTTTTAACTTTTTTTTAAGGGGCAGGTGGTCTGCCCAACTACTTCCCAAGTCTCAGCAGGATATTCTGGGACTGACAGTTCCATAGGAGCCGGAAATCGCCCAGTCCCTGACTTTCATAAGCTCTTCAGGATCTCCGTTTGAATTGCTCTTCATGAAAAGTGACTCTTTTGGTTCTTAATCTGCTCGACAAAAAAGAGTTTATCTGAACTATTTATTTTATTGTTAATGAACATTTACAGCGTATTCCCCGAATGTCATGTATATTGTATATTTTATTGTCTTCCTTAATGGCGGTGCATTGGACTCTTTGCTGTACGGGGGTTTGCCACCAGTGATGGGTTATTATCGACCTCCTAGGAAACAAAAGGGAATAACCTGCAGTCTTTGAACAATAAATATTTATTCAAAAATGTCACGCTCGGTCCACGTTGTGTTTTCTTCGCTGTTGGTCCAAATAATGTCTTCCTATATTTGTTTTTTATGATAAGTTTAATATTTTAATAGTAACAACTGCAGGGCGGAGGGTAAGATGTGTGTGACTTGGAGCATTATTTTAGTTCTGTGGTCTTAATCATGTATAAACGGACCAGTGACATAACTATAGCCATAGCAGTCCAGGTGGTTGCTATGGGGTCTGGGGGTGAAAGGGGGCTCCACTAGGTTGCAAATTAAACATAGAACATGTGAACATATTACAGTACTGTATCATTAACGGTTGGAGTGGTTGTGGTTGACAACTGTAATCCCCTGTAAAGTCTACAGTGCAGAGACGTCTTCAGATATACAAGAGGAGTCTTTGGGATCTTGGCATTGTTACTCACAGCTCAGGGAGAAGTCATCAGGGGGGGCCCCCATCCCATTTTTGCTATCGGACCCCCTGATCTGTAGTTACAGCCTTTAACTGGACGGACCAGAGAAAATGATCGTATTGGTGGACGAGTGAGGTGGCAACCCACAAAGAAATGTATTTCTTACAAGTTAAAGCAAACATGTTTGCCCACATGGAGAACAGCAACAGGTTTCTTTGATTGTCCCCTCCCCAAGGCTGCTCAGGCACCTAGAATTGTTGTATGGGTGGGGAGAGAATCCTAGGTCCTATGTAAGCTCCAGGTGCAGTGATTTCTCATTTTATACATGGAGCAGCAGTAGAGGGAAATATGTGCAATTCATGGGGTCGGCACTAAGGTGATCCTTTTGTTTGGGCCTGAAGGGGCATGGCACAGGTTCACTTTAACTCCGTCCCCTTTCATCACGTTAACTCCTTCCACCGCGTAACCTCCATCATGCAAAGGATACAATTATAAACGCCCCCCATTTGCATGGCTGCTGGATCTCAATCTCGGTTGTTACCTGACCGTCAGTGACAATCAGAGTGGTTCCCTATCATGTCTGCTTTGACATAGTGATCACATGCAGCCTGGAGGTATTTTTGACAAAATAATGATTCAGCAGTAATTTTTAGTAACTATGTTAATTTATTAAACTAATTTTTTTTAAAGTATGGTTTTATTTTTGGGCATTTGGCAGCTTATAAATGATATTTAAAAAAAAAAGGTTTTTTTAATTAAGAGTCTAATAAAAGCCTTACATATATATATATTCATTAATGAGGTATGCAGATTGGCCATAGGGTTATTAACAAGTTAACTGATACATATGGATGTTGCTAAATGTGGCCTGGACCTCTAGGCTTCAGTGACCTCTGTTCATTAAAAGATTAAGGAAAAAAAATCCCTTTCAAGATGGCAGGACAAGCCAACCCAGGGTCATTTCATGCAGTCACAGGGAGTTTTTTGCTTTCACAGGTTTTTCTTTCCACAATGTTTATCAAACATTCAGCAAGGAAAGTGCTGTCTTCATCCCATCCCAAGTCACCCTCATCTGATCCTGTTGATGGTTGTTATGTTTAGGGAAATATCTATGCTGCCATGCTAACCTAAAAATGTGAGTTGCTACAGAAGAACTGGGAGCTTTTGGGCTGGGAGGGGGGCTACACACACAACTAATTGGTTCATTTATGGTAGGGACAGATTTCTGTGGCTACAACACAAAATGCACCATTATGGTCATGGTGAAAGGTGGTTGTCCTTAAAGGACATGGCTTTTCAGGACAGACCTTTTCGTATCTTCCAACATTGGCTGCCATTGCAGCTCTGATCAGATGACATCACAGATCCGCTATGGAAGTTGATGCTGGAGGAGTTTTCTCTTTGTTCTGCTGTGATCTCAGGTCTTAATCCCGGAGCAGATAGCTATGTAACGCCCGCCGTGTGGCACTCACTGTGGGTCCCAATCTGACTTGGGGACTCGGAGTAACCAGCCCAACACATATTACTAGTACTGATAGACTTTATTATAGCTGCACTTGCTGCATTCTTATTTCTGGTCCGTCATCCAAAATGTATTAAAGGGTTAGCCCACTACAAAGTGATATTTTAGCTATAAGTGACGCCTGGATCTTCTCCGGTCCCGGCCGACTGAAAACAAATGGGGAGGTCCGGGCCATGATAGATAGTGGAGGATAGTGGCCTGTCATTGCATGACCGTGAGTGTTTTTGATGCGTTCTAGGCTGGGTTCAGCTCGTTTTTTTCGTTCAGTGAAACGCGTGTCACTGGCGGTATTTTTTTTTTCCCCCTCTATTTAAAAAAAATGTTTCACTTTTAAACTTTCCGCCGGCTCCGAGCTGAATGCCACTCGGCAGCATTCAGCTATTCACTCACCGCTGTTTGGCCCCCCTATGAGAACAGTAGCGAGCGAACTGCCGGGCTTTCTGCTTAGCCGATCCAGATGTTGGATCGGCTGAATGGAACAGGTTCTTCACTTCGGCTCAGGAGCCGAGGTCAGCCGTACTCGGCTGAAGTGAATAGCCGAACAGAATTCAGCTCCCTTCACTTCGGCTCGGTCATTCACTTGGCTGCCTTCGGCCGAGTGTCCTAAGCTTACTGGTCTGTGAACCATCTTCAAATTATAATTATTTTGCGTGAGCGCCATCTAGTGGTCATAAATCAAATTTCACACCCAGCATCTTCCAGGAGGCTCAATGCATTTTTGGTTGAATTCCAAATTATCTGTGTATTTTTTTTCTTTTCTTTCTTACTTGAGAATTGACATGTAAATTTAGTTTTGTTCATTAGGGATATTCGTACGAGCTTTGTTAAATTCGGACATTTGAATGCATCCACATTTCCAAATTCGAATGCGAACAAATCCAAAAGTTCCTTCAACAAAAATTTGAATCCATATTCATTTTGTTCCAAATAAAACTTAATAGGACATGTGACTGTTCTTTGGCCTCTCAGATGTTTTTTTTTTTTTGGCTGTTGCATTACAGGCATGGTCACGTGACTTCATTGTGGATCTTTCCGAAATGAAAATTTGGATGGATACGAAATTCGAAAAATGAATGCAATAAAAAATTTTTTTTTGCAGGGTGATGCCTAATGGAGAACCCCATCAAAATGAGTAATGTACTATATACATTATTAGGGTGATTAATCTGATTTAAAATTTTGGATACTCAGTAAAAGAGAAATGTTGGGTGTATCAGGCTATGAAGCCGCCCTCCAACATCTTGGATCCTTCTACTTAAAATAAATTACAGCTAAACCCAACAGAAGCTCTGCCCCACCATCCATAGACCTGCTGAAAAAGGATTTCGATATTTTGGGTCAGGTACTGCTTCAACTATGACCTGAAAGCAAGGTGTGAGCATAACCTGATGTCACAGATATTTCTCCTGAATGGAGTTCTGCTTTATACAGAAACGTCTTTAAGCGACAATCACAACGTTACCAGAGTGAGCGAGCAATATGTTCATACATGAGGGGCTATCCAAAATAAACGCACACCTGGTAAGGAGCCGGTTAAAAATGCAGCTCAATTGACACGGTGTGAACAGGCCTTATATGATTGCAGAGTGATAGAGCGACCTGGGACTTGTAGTTCTGCAGTATCTCTCCAGCCACAAACCCTGCCGCACTCATTAGTAGAGCAATCTGCACACAAAGCCCAGCAGAGCCTCTCTGACATTTGTGAACAATACTGACTAAGAGGGTAAAACAAAGCCATAAAACTTCCCCATCTCCCTCCAGATCTTCCGACTCAGGAAAAATCAATCACAGGAGTTCCTGGTAATGAGATTTCATCTTTGTCGGAGTACAGAAATATCCTAGAATCGGCCGCTCGCACTTCATTGATCAGCCCAGGTGACATTTTCCACTCCTGTAATGTGTGCCCCCATTGATTGCGTGTCACAGTGTACACAGTGTCTGTTTATTGGACGGTTATTAGATGGTATTGACTGACATGGGGGGGGTCACATAGCTCTGGGAATGGGGAGATACAAACTTTATTGTTAACGCTTTATATTCACTTGTCTTCCACATACAAAGCTGTTTCAACACCTCTCTCTGGGCACCATAATAACAGGCAAATGCAATTAACACCTTACCCCCATGGAGGTCTCTGACCCTATAGCTGGTTATGATAAACAGATGATGTGGCTTGGAGCAACATTCACCATATTTAGTCACAGATAATTTGTGCACGTCATTCTGAATGGAGAAAGCTGGTCGGATGACCAGTGAAACATATTAAAAATATAGCAAGTCCAGCTCCATTGATTTATAGTTTACAGATATACTATGACCTGGATGAATGAGAACCTTCACAGACAATCATGTCAGAAGTCATTACACACCATTAACATCGCGCCTTGGTTTTATACTCCTTAGAGAAAACAAACCCCCTGTATTCCGTGTCAAACACATACATGGTAAAAGGTTTTTTTTTTTTTTTCAGATTTCTACCCACTTCTATTCTGTAGATATCAACATAGGCGACAGTCAAGCATTCACTAAAGGGGAGTGTGAACCAGCAAGGTTTAAAGCCTTTGGCATGTTTTCCTTGCAGTTTGCATCCCCCTCTAGATACATTTCCAGCTTTGCTTTGCAATGTGTCCCCATTTAGTGAGATTTCCCCCTTTGCTTCCCAATGACACAGAGGGGAAATTACCTTCCCAAAAAGTTTTCTGCTTTGAAGTGCAACTGGGCCTTTGGTGCAATTAAACATAGTGGGTCCCCTCTCCCTTTCTATGCACCTATGCCAGCAGGATATTGCTAATTATATCACACAGCAGCTTATCCCAATCTTCCTGGCTGGGCACACGGAAATCCTGTATAATCCATGAATCTCATGTATTCCCATGGAGAGTCTGAGTATGAGCTCGTACTTTAAACACTCCATAGGAAGAAACAATTGCAGAACGCATGTGCCAGCCCATCCAGGAAGATTTTGATAAGCATCTGTGTGACCCTTCAGAAATATTATACTGGGCTAGGGGGAGGATAACGTGGAGGTAGGTCTGGAAGGCATGAGGATCTCTATTGCTCGATTTATAAAATACATAAACATACAAAGGCTCCTCTGTCACATTCAGAAACCAAAGGCCAGCCATGTAATCCACATGGCACAACATATAACCTGGATGACGTTACTGTGGTCAGATTATGGTTTGGAAAATCCAAAGCTGGCCAAGGTACTTTAAACACAGCTGAAAGGGCAACATAATGAAAAGACTACAGAGGGCATGTGTAGCAATGCAGACTGGCTCCCTCTGATGTATAAGGTGCCACCTAAGTAGAGTGTCCCCATCAGGCTCCTACTGTATTGCTGTCATTTTTTTTTTTTTAAGCTAAATCAATGGGATATCCCCCTAACTGGAGTGGTTGTTTTTTTTATTGCTGTATTACTCCAAGTTGTGGACCCTGAGGACACTTTCTGTATGTTTATTAAGTGAGAAAGTTAAACTCAATAGAGACACTAATCAATGCAGCGTCATATCCATGAATACATCAACAAATGTATTTCCTTATATGCATATGGTGTACGTATCCAGAGTTGACCTGGTATCAGCCTTTTGCAGTCCCCGTACAGCAGAGCTCAGAATCAGAGGGGAAGCAGGACAAGGAGCCAATCAGCTGTGCTACAGATCTTATGTGCTTACAAGGAACACACTGATAGGAAAGGGAAGAGGGAGAAGCTCATCAGGTTGCCTCTTCTCCTATCACTGTCCAGTCACTGGCTGCAGTAGAGGGAAAAACAAACAGGTCTGCTTCCTCATCTGATAGAGCTGTGATGTGCGGCAGAGCTGGCAAAATCTCAGCTCTGAATAAACAAAGATATAAATGCTTTGGCAGATTAACTGTGTTTAGGCATGTGTGTCTGGAGTTCAGCCGTAACTTATGCCAATCGCCATTCCCATCCCATCAATGATTACCCCACTTGCAAGCCTCCTACAGACGGAAAGTGTTTGTAATGCGACAGTGAAGCAGTAAATGGGAGCCTGGTTAGTCTACTGCAGAGGTAGGCACTCCAGCTGTGGTGAAATTACAAATCCCATCATACCTCTGAAAGTCATGCCTATCTGTCATCAACGCCTCATGGGACTTGTAGTCCCAAAACAGATGAAGTGCAGAGGTTGCCCCACCCCTGGTCTACCGAGAGGAAACGATTATCCAAGGGAAAAGCTTCTTACTCCAATTACCTTGTGGCTTTTGTTGTACACAGCCTGACCCCTTTCTTGTTCTTCTGTCCCCCCTGTGGGCCGAGTACGCCCGATCCGTTACCATTCCACCTTCACCGGCAACCACCAAAGAAGAGAAAATCTCACACCAGAAAAAAGGATTTATTGAAAAATAAAGTTTCCCTAGAATTTCTTCTCTACGACAATGAAAAGTGAAAGCGTTATGATCCATGTTAGAGATACAGAATCGGACATTTACAACCGCATGGATGTGTACACTTGTGTCTGTACAGCTCGATGTTTTAGCAACACTATACCACTTGTTACAATCTCTACTTTGTGGAAGGCAGGCTGCTGGAACACGTGATATCGGAACATGACAAATCCCCAGGAACAATGCTAGCATAATAATAACAATGCTGGATAATAACCCAAACGGATATAACAAACCGCACGTCTTTCCGCTAATGAGCCTCTTATAACCAGTCAAGTCCTCTCAACAATGGACACATTGCTCTCTGTTTTTACTTTTAAATAAATAACTCATCTTCACTTCTCTGTTTTGCTTTTAAATAAATAACTCATCTTCACTTCTCTAACCCTGGACAATCTCTGCTTTTGCAGCGATGCAATTCTGTTGATGGGTAACAGAGGAACTCCGTCCAATACACCACAGATTGAACCATGTAGAGAGCTTGCGCTGATGTAAGATAAATGCAAGGTAAAGCTGGAATGCCTGTTAATTTAGAAGTCACTGAAATGTTAACATTGAAACCCATGTTCTACTACAAAACACAAAGCCTGTCATTGAAACTAGAATACCTATATAGTGACTTTCTTTAGTGCGCATCAGATCAAGGACCATGCAAACATGACCTGGCATTTTTAAACCAATAGCAGTTTAAATGTAAACAACCATACAGGATAATTTTTTTTTTTTTTTTTAAAGTTGTTCTGGGGCACAGATTCCACTATATATCCAATGATTGGCAAATGCTGGCTTATTACCTATTACACTTCCTACTTTGGACTGGTACATGATTGACTGGGCGTCACTGCTCTGACTTCTATCCCAGATCTGGTCTGCAGGTTAAGTAAACATAATTATATCCAGTTAATGATTTATGTGGTCAGAAAAACATTAAATTCCAACTCCCTCAAGCAAATATTTGTTCTGCATGGTCAAGTCAAACTGCAATCACATGCCGGCTCCCTTACGTTTGCTCCAACCATGAAACATTAACCACCAAAAAGCTCTGCCCATGGTCAAACAAGTGGCATCACCTTCCATGATGGAGCCTCCATAAAGGTGAAACAAAACAATAAAACATGGGGAATTACAGACACCACAGACTCTGGTAAAATAAAGTGGTTGTGGGGCTGGAGACACAAACCACTGAGGAATGCTTTGTAACTTCACATACAACCGTCATAAGAGACACTCGCATTATACAGTTGGCATTCCCTTCTGAAAATGCCACTTCACCTGCCTCTCAGGCCAACCCTGTTGGCTTCAAGAGTGACTCACTCACAGATCAATTATGCAGATCAGAACTTCTGACTTAGTTTAAAGTGACACTACACTCAGGAGTTACATCTTAAAAATACATTCAGGTACCTTAACTATTACCAAAAATGTCTCTTATTTGTGTATCACTCGGCTGTAGATCCTCCAATCATCTCTGAATTGGTGCTGACACTGTCCTTCCTTCTGGAGGGTGGCTACTTTTGTTCCCCATGGTCCCTGTGTGTTGGCAAGTAATCACCACTCAAAGCTCGCTCCCTTGATGGACTACAATCTCAATACAAACTAGAAATGAGATTGTAGTCCATCCCGGGAGCGAGTTTGGAGCGGGACCATGGGGAACAAAAGTAGCCCCCCCCTCCAGAAGGAAGGACAGTGTCGGCACCAATTCAGAGATGATTTTAGGATCTAGAGCCGAGTGATACACAAACAAGATACATTTTTGTTAATAGCTACGGTACTTGGATGCATTTTTTAAGATTTAACTCCTGAGTTTAGTGTTACCAATAAAAAAAATCTATGGAAATGTAGCCGTCATGTCCCGTAACAGATGTCCCAGCGAAGCCCACATCACAAAAACAACCGTAAAAGTTAAAAAGGCACATACTGTATTGAAATTAAATTAAGACAAACATATACTGACACTCAAGACAACACAAAAAGGTAGGAAATTTACATTTTACACCTTGGGAAGAAAAACAACAAAAACAACAAAAACTCACAAATAGCATCTCTATTTATACATGTGCAAATTAACTTGCATATATGAGAGAATGAGGTCCTCATTGTCTAACAGTGTGTATTGTATAGACGTTCCACCGACAGCGGCAAGAAAGACGTTACTGGGGGTGAAAACCAAAAAAAAAAAAAAAACATGAAGCCAAAAAGCTTTACGAATTAAAAAAAAAAATTTAAAAATAAACAATGTCAAAACAGGCGAGAGGAAGTTCATACAACAAAGCATTGATAAATTCATTTCTATACCGTTTTTCATATGACGTAAATTAAAATCAGTGCAACACAATAATGTACAAAATGCCCAATTCTCTTTTTTCAGGTTTTTTTTTTTTTCAGGTTTTTTTTTTTTCTTTGAATGATAGAAGAGTCAAGAATTGTAGAACTATTGCTGGAGGATGACAGGTTTTGCAATTGGAGGTTGGCAGTGTATGCGCTCGGCTGGATTTTGGAATGTTTTAGGATGCCGATTCATACTGCCAGCAGCAGAGGCAAATGCTAGAGGCGCCAAATATTTAAGGGAGAGTCTGGAAGAAAAAGAACACTGCAACATAAAAAAAACTTGCCTCTTCTATGGTAAGATTGCCAAAACTACCAAGTGTACCCACACCGCCATAGTCTTCCAAAACTACCAAGTGTACCCACTGCCATGATCTGCCAAAACTACCAAGTGTACCCACACCTCCCTGATCTGCCAAAGCTACCAAGTGTACCCACACTGCCCCAATCTGCCAAAGCTACCAAGTGCACCCACACCTCCATGGTCTGCCAAAACTACCAAGTGTACCCACACCTCCCTGATCTGCCAAAGCTACCAAGTGTACCCACACTGCCCCAATCTGCCAAAGCTACCAAGTGCACCCACACCTCCATGGTCTGCCAAAACTACCAAGTGTACCCACACCTCCCTGATCTGCCAAAGCTACCAAGTGCACCCACACCTCCCTGATCTGCCAAAACTACCAAGTGTACCCACACTGCCATGGTCTGCCAAAACTACCAAGTGTACCCACACTGCCCCGATCTGCCAAAGCTACCAAGTGTACCCACACTGCTCTCATCTGCCAGTCTGAGAGTGCCATACCAAAGGCATTGGCCTACCTTTTGCCTTACCCGTGTGAAAGGCACCCCGGAGGATTCAGCCATGAATTATTCAGGAAACCTTCAGACTGACATAGCAAACTGGATTTGCCCATTATAAAATGCAAGCAAGTAACACTACGGGGGCGATAGGCAGCCGAGTCCCAGGCATGGCCTATACATGATATGCTGGTACCTGTAGTTTAACTGTAGCTTTACAACACCAACATCTATGCCCTCTGTACTGTCATCAAATGTACAAGCTTCTGTACAGGCAGAACGCCATTTTAAAGCGCACCATCACATACAGGGTGCAGTCATTATCCTTGCTAAACCAACACACGTAAGAGGACCGCTAAACATAATTCAGGAGACTGAATGTTAAAGTTCTTACAGCGTTTTCCGATAAATATGTAAACGTTTCAGAAGATGATCGGGATGGAAGATGAGGATGGGGTACAGTGGAGGGTGATAACTGTTGGCTTCTTGTTCAGCAATGCCACAGAGGGAAACCACCAGCGCTCCCTACATCCATTTCCTCCCAGTGGCAGCTCACAGGCTGCCAACAAAAAAGGTACAAAAGCCACAAATATCCCCATTTCTGTCTCACATAGAACCGTAAATGTAATAGTAATTTTCAACTATTGATATCTTTGTCTTAAGTTCTGAGGTCCCCACACCCAGGCATGTTTACAGGATGGATGGAGAGTAATGGAAGAGCTTAAATACTTTTTTCCCCCCTGAGAAAAGTGTTTCTTCAGGCTCCCTCCCTGTATCACATGACCAAAAGCCAAGGCACTCATTCACATGGCCTCAGCTAAACATCTGCATTCTGACCTTCCTCTTCAGGGATCACATGACCTCATGGCTAGGCTGTTGACTGATGGAAGGAGCCTGGAGCAGCATTTTCTCTAGGAAGTCAGTCACTACATCTTATCGATCCCAGCAAGATTATTAAACATGCATACTATGGCCAAAATGATTACACCTACACCGTGTCTAAAAATAAGAGGGCACCCCTACAAATGATTGAGTCAAGTCGTTTCCATTGAAGAGTATTGTTAACACTACAACATACAAAGACATTTTAGATCAATATGCCTTCCTATCTTTGTGGCAACCGTTTTGGGGAGAGCCCTTTTCGGTTTAGTTTCAACAGGCCATTGTGTGAAAAACCAGCTCCATAAAGACATGATTTGATGAGCTTGGTGTGGAGGAACTTGAGTGACCTACAGAGTCATGACCTCAACCCTAATGAATACCTTTGGGATAAATTGGAATGTTGACCGGGAGCCAGGAATTCTCATCTAACATCAGTACCTGACCTCACAAATGCTCGCTTGGCCAAATGGCACCAATTCCACTCCAAAATCTTGTGCAAAGCCTCCTTAGAAGGGTATAGGCCATCACAGCTGCAAAGGGGGTTGCAATTCCATAATAATGCCCATAGCAGTCAGGTGTCGGCACACTTTTGGCAACATAATTTGTTTTGTTAAAATTAAACTTATTTTAACATAAAGCTATGTTAAAATTAAAGTGCGGTTTTACTTTAAGAATTAACTGATTTTTCAAACATCGTTTAAGCATTCAAAAAAAGGGGGGGAAAAAAAGAAGAAGCCGGCCTCCACTGAATGACAGCCATGTTCCAAATTCTCTGCACACAAATAAAATAAAAAATAATACAGGAAAAAAAAAAAAAAAAACCATGTACACCCTCTTGGTATCAT